>NC_135513.1:13574177-13874177 GCF_051989575.1 Stigmatopora nigra
ATCAATAAGAAATTGTAGAAATTGGTGGAAATGTTCCATTTATTTTTTGAGGATTAGGTGAAATAGGTCAAATCGCAAAATGCGGACCCTAAATATCCAGTTGTTCATACCTGTCAACTTGAACATTTCCCCACATTTTATAAATTTTTTTATCATTTAAAATAACTTTAGTACCTTATTTTTTTATGGACATTTTTTTTTATAAAACCCATCTCGTTTTTTACCCATTTTGGCTCAAATCTGGACCTTCTTGGTCACTGGTAAAAGACCATAACGATAGAATCTTGAATTTAGTGCATACACAAGGCGCACCAATGATTGGGCACCCCGTCCACTTTGGAGAAAAATTTAGACTTTTACGGCGCCCTATGTGAGTAAATATATATTATTTTATTTTTTTTGCTTAATAAGGGGAATTGCAATGATTTATTTGGGGAGCAATTAGACAGATATGTCTTTTATCAATTAATCTACAATCATTATATTCAATTGTATTTGCGCTTTAAAGTCTTTAATTATTTTTTTCTAAATTATAATTTATAATATAATAATAATAATGTATAATTAATTATATGAATACAATTGACAACTGGCGTCCACATATAAAGAAATCATATTGTTAATATTAAAAATGCCAGGTTATTATAATAATAGGATTAAGTTTTTTTAAATGACATTATTTCATCCCTACCAATGTATTACTGACACAATGAAATATCATTATTATTGCATTCAAACATCTTTCTGCGTTCACTTTTCAGAAAAAGCTGGAGAACCGACAGTACCGAGACGCCCAAGAATTCGCAGCAGACGTCCGATTGATGTTCTCCAACTGTTACAAGTACAACCCGCCAGGTCACGACGTGGTTGCCATGGCGAGGAAACTCCAGGTAAGCATTTCACCCTTATCGTCATCCCTGTTGTGATTCTCGCCGTCTCTCACGAGCATCACTCCATCACAGGATGTCTTTGAGATGCGTTTCGCCAAGATGCCCGACGAACCAGAGGAGACCACTCCGGTCCCCACGCCGTCTTCGGTCCTCCACCCCGCCCCGTCCACTCGACAAGCGCCGCCGCCACCGCTGCCTCCATTGATCTCGGAAGACAGCAGTTCCAGTTTATCCGAATCCGAGTCGTCGGTGGGAGATTCGGATCACGAGAGGCAGCAGCGTTTGGCTGTGCTTCAAGAACAAGTGAGTGCTTTTTAAAATAAAATTAAAAATGGCGTTTTGAGGGGAGATGGTGACCCATGAATTGTCATTCTTTGTAGCTCAAAGCTGTCCATGAGCAACTGGCTGCACTCTCTCAGCCTCAAGTGAGCAAACCCAAGAAGAAAGAGAGGGAAAAGAAGGAGAAGGAGAAGGAGAAAGAGAAGGAGAAGAAGAAGGAAAAGCACAAGAAGAAAATGGTGGTGGAGGAACCCCCCGAGCCAACCATGCTTCAAATTTCCAAGAAGAACAAGATTGGCAAAGATAGTCTCATTGTCAAGAAGGAGAGGAAAAAACCTGGGTACGAATTTTATTTATTTATTTGCAGACATAATTCTAGACCAAGGGTGTCAGACTCGGGTTGGTTCGATTTAATGTGGGCCAGACCATTTTAGATAAATATTTAGATTTTTTTTAATATAAATTGATTAAAATAACGATTAAAATCCCTGAATATTCAGTTTTTTTATAGATCTAAAACAATGTTTATTTTAGCTTTTTTTAAAATAAATTTTTAGCTTTTACAAAATTCTTTTTGAACTAAAAACAGAAAAAAATGATTAAAAAATGACAATTATTGATTTAAAAAGGGGGAAAATCAGGAAATGTAATATACATCTATACTCTTCATTTTAATTTGATCCTAAAACAGAAAGTCGCCACTCATCATTTTCTTTCCCGGGCCACACAAAATGATGCGGCGGGCCAGATTTGGCCCGCGGGCCGCCACTTTGACACCTGTGTTTTAGAGACTAAAATGGAATTTCTATGTAAATGTGTTTATTTTGTAGGCTCACTCTTTTGATGATAACCCCCAGAAGTGCATTGATTTTGTGATTGATTTGCTGTGGAGCAAAGAATCACATTAACAGCCATTCTTTCATTAGTTTTAAATGAATTGACCATCCATTGTTGTCAAATGACCTCGTGCCATTTCAAAATCATTACATACCTGGCCTTGTCATGACCTAATAATGACGTAATCCTTTATGACATTTCAGTCGGTGCACACACTTCAAAGATAAATGATGTCTTTTCTGATCAGTGTATTTGTGTTTATGAATTGCAGTAAGAAAGAAGGCATCAAAAACAGTCATCCTGTTGCACCCCCGCAACCCGGGCCAACCCCTCTGGTCCCTTCAGCCTCCCTTGAAGCGGAAGATGACATGGGTATGCACATTAATTCATAATAATGATCATAATCCTATACATGGACATTACATTTTGGGTCATGTGATGTGCACATATGTGAATGACAGATTTATATGTATTTATATGATATAAATATATATTTTTTTGCTCCGTAGACTTGTTTGGGAGCGCGGTAGGGATCGGGGGCAAACCCATGTCGTACGAAGAGAAGCGCCAGCTGAGCCTGGACATCAATAAGTTACCCGGCGACAAGCTAGGCCGTGTGGTCCACATCATCCAAACCCGCGAGCCCTCCATGAAGAACTCCAACCCGGATGAGATCGAGATTGACTTTGAGGCGCTGAAGCCATCCACGCTCCGCGAGCTAGAGAAATACGTGTCCAGTTGTCTCAAGAGGAAGAAGAAGTCTTCAGGTGGGTGTTTTCAAATTAAGGCGGGCCACATGTTAGAACACTATGCAAAAAAGCTGCAGCTCTATTGCACTGAATATAATGTTCATTATGTTCATTTATCAAATGTCACTGACACAAAATGGCCGATAACGGCCAGTCAGACTGGCTTGCCGCGCGTGCATTTTGCATCTCCTTCTACATAGGTGATACCTATGGTTGGGATAATAAAGCATTGGGGTCGATTGGTCGCCGGTCAAATGGTGACAGAGTTTACTGTTCAAACCAGCTCTTAAAATTATATTCATGAGAGAGACTAATATCTAAGAGAGATAGTTTAATATCTAAGAGAGATAGTTTAATATCTAAGAGAGATAGTTTAATATCTAAGTAGCGTTTAATATCTAAGTAGTGTTTAATATCTAAGTGCTGTTTAATATCGAAGTGCTGTTTCATATCTAAGTACTTTTTAATGTCTGAGTACTGTTTAATATCTGAGTACTGTTTAGTATCTAAGTACTGTTGAAAACAGCTCTCAAACTTATATACATGAGAGAGTTATCGAAGTACTGTTTAATATCTAAGTGCTGTTTAATATCGAAGTGCTGTTTCATATCTAAGTACTTTTTAATATCTGAGTACTGTTTAATATCTGAGTACTGTTTAATATCTAAGTACTGTTGAAAACAGCTCTCAAACTCAAAAATATCTACTTTTTTTTTACAATACTTAGATATTAAACTCTCTCTTTGATATAAAACTCCCATGAATATAATTTTGAGAGCTGGTTTCTACAGCAAACTCTCTGTCACCATTTGACTGGCGACCAAATGTCCGAGCACCGGCTCCTTGCATTGGTTACAAAAATCCACCTGTTTGACAAGCTCTTGTATCCCTATAGAAAAGCCCCTGGAAATGACAAACGTGACAAAATTGAAGACCGGATCTTCGTCGTCGGGCTCCAGTGACTCCTCTGATAGTGAAGATTCTGACAATGGTACCAAAATCCTGTGCACACTTCACCTTTTCTTCCCTTTGTTTTCATTCAAAAGCTTGACATGTCTTTACAGTGGGGCTGGTTCCCAAGCAACAGAAGACGCTGTCCAACAAGGACACCAAGAGGACGCAACCGCAACCCATTACGAGCGCCCCCGGCCCCGTTGCCCCCCATCCTCAAGCGGTCCAACCCAAACTCCCCTTCATCACACCCCCAAACGTCCCCGTGGCCGTCCCCCTTTCTGTTCCAAACCCCGTCCTCACCCCTATTCCCATCCCCGTCCCCGCTCTAGAATCTTCCCACCTATTGAGTTCCGGATTTGACCCGCTGTCCCACTACATGAACGCTCACCTAAACCAACCCAACAACGAACCCAGTCCAATCATCAACGCCGCTTGCCCCGCCCTCCCGCCCGGCCTGCTCAATGTTAACGCCCCCGTCGTGGCCACGCCCATCGAAACACACCCCTTCCTGAACCAGCATCCCGTCATACCCACCACGCCAGGTCAGTAAAAAAATATTATTTTCAGTTGCACAGCACCAAAATGAGGTTTGTAACAAATAGCTCAAATAATGTATTTTGGTGGAATATTGACTAAGGATTTTTTTCCTGTATCAAGTATCCCATATGTTGTTTAAAAATCAATTTAAATTGTTCAATAGAATACAATTTTTT
This sequence comes from Stigmatopora nigra, assembly GCF_051989575.1. Lineage (NCBI taxonomy): Eukaryota > Metazoa > Chordata > Actinopteri > Syngnathiformes > Syngnathidae > Stigmatopora > Stigmatopora nigra. Next base: position 13,578,600 of record NC_135513.1, read on the forward strand.
TCCTCTAATCCCAATTTTTTTTTTTTTTTTTATTGTAAATCTTTAAAATGGTCAAAACTTTATGGTTTACCTTGTAATAATTGCTAAAACTTTAATTTTGATACTGTTATGTTTAAAGTCATCATAATGTGAATAACTGATAATGACCACTAGGCGGAAAAAGTCCATTAAAATAAACAGCAATTGGACTAAGATGGCTTTTAGTTAGCGAATTAGCTATGTTGAAAAGTTAGCATATTGCTTCATTATGGATGAGTTATTTTCTTGAGTTTGTGAAATTTCATTCTTGATTCCCATTGCCTTTCTATGTGTAACTAATACATTTTCGTCTTATTTTCCAGCGCTCCACACGGCGCTTCCCCAACAGCCCTCCCGCCCCAGCAGCCACGCCGCCCCGCTCCCCCCCAAGAACACTCAGCCGCCACCCCCTTCCCCGCTACTATCGCTGCCCACGCCGCCTCCTCAGCCCCAGAGCTCGCTCCCGCTAGCACCACCCGCCCCACGGCCCCGCGTCCCTTCGCCGGCATCGCACGGGATCCTGGGCACGCTGTCCGCCCAGCCACCCCAAGCCCTGCTGGAGGACGACGACGAGCCCACGGCCGGCGGGGGTGACGAAACGCCGCCCTTAGGCCAAGTGCAAAGCTTCTTGCAATCGTTCCAACCGAGGGCGCCCGGGCCGGTTGCGTCGCTACGCTCGCCCGTGAGAGTCGCCGCTCAACCGGCGCCCTCCGTGCCATCGGTCACCACGCCGGCGGCAACGCACCGGCACCCCCCGGGACACGGTCACGCGCAGAAAGCGTACCCGCACGCGCTGGCCACGGCGGTGCAGCAGCAGGAGAGCGCCAGTCTGCAGCAGAAGCTCCAACAGATGCAGCAACATCAGCAGATGCAGCAACAGCCCACACCGCGAGTCAAGCCCGCTGAGCCATTTCCTACTGGTAAGGATCGGTATTGATTTAAAAAAACAACATATTTTTGGGACATCCCTCATTGAATGAAAGCGCGTTTTCCAGGTTGTCTGCGCGACAGTCCGTCTCCCCTCATGATGCACTGCCCCCTGATGCCTCAATTCCAGACGGCAAGACCACCGTCTCCCCCGCAGATCAAGAAAAACGTCAGTCATCCCATCCGCCGCCGATAAAAAACCAAAATTTATCTCTAGTCTAATCCTTGTGACCTTTTTGTTTTGTAGGATCAGAGGTCGAACTTGATAAAAGAGGAGAAAGCATCCCACTCGCCCGTGCTGAGCCCTTCTCCATTCAGTCCTGCCATGCGCCTGGACACCCAAAAACATGACACCAAGCACAGTCAGTACCGCTTTTTTAATCCAATTTTAGCGTCAATTTAGCGGTGTTAATATCCAAGTACTGTTTAATATCTAAGTACTTCTTAATATCTAAGTACTTCTTAATATCTAAGTACTTCTTAATATCTAAGTACTTCTTAATATCTAAGTACTTCTTAATATCGAAGTACTTCTTAATATCTAAGTACTTCTTAATATCTAAGTACTGTTTAATATCTAAGTACTGTTTAATATCTAAGTACTGTTTAATATCTGAGTACTATTTAATATCTAAGTATGGTTGAAACCAGCTCTCAAAATTATATTCATGAGAGTTTAATATCTAAATATCTACTGTTTTCAATAGTACTTCGATATTAAACAGTACTTACATATTAAACAGTACTTAGATAGTAAACAGTACTTGGATATTAAACACTACTTGGATATTAAACACTACTTGGATATTAAACGCTCTCTCTCTCATGAATATAATTTTGAGAGCTGGTTTCAACAGTAAACTCTGTCACCATTTGACCGGCGACCAAAAGTCCAATCACCCGGTGTAACTAATACCGCTTTTGCTGCCTCCTCTCAGGATTAGACGGGAAGTCATCAGACGGGTCTCGTCCCAGTTCGCGCCTCTCGGACTCCATGGTGCAAGGCTGCCCTCCGCAGGACATCAAAATCAAGCAGGAGTCCAAAACGGCCTCGGGACCTAAAAGGACGCCGGTAAGGTTTGAAATAAGGGTTAACGCCAGCTTTCTTTGCGTTATTCAATGCAATTTCCTGGTGCTCAACGTGTCGTCAATGGTTTGTTGTCTCGCAGGATGTCAAGTTAAAGAACATGGGCTCTTGGGCCAGTTTGGCCCAGAGGTCGCAGTCCACGCCGGCGTCGGCCGTTCGCTCGTCCAGCGACAGCTTCGAACAGTTCCGCCGGGCCGCCAGGGAGAAGGAGGAGCGCGAGAGGCAACTGAAAGCTCAGGCGCAGCAAGCCAGGAGGGAGCAGGAGAAATTGCGGTATGGGCCATGCCACCACACTACACTTTTCAATTGGCCAAAATGTATAGATATTCTACATTTAAATACTTATTTCTAAACAGTCATTTATTGTTTGCACATTTCATCAGAACTAAAAAAAATATATATATATGACAACATTTAAATTAAATAAACATTATATTTGACCCAACTAATCATGAGATTAAAAACAATTTAAAAAAATATATATTTTATCACAAATATGTCAATGAAAAAACTGCCATAAACAGAACAAAATGCTGAAAAAATGCATGGCATCTACTGTAATTTTTTGCTGCTTTGCTCTTGTCACTCAAGTCTTGTTTGTCCAACAGCCGCGACGACGACGAACCCACCGTGGTGGAGCACCACCGACGCCCCCACGAAGATGCACGCCGACGCCAGGAACAGCAACCGCAGCAACAACCACCACCACAGCAACAACAGCAGCAGCAACTTCAGCAGCAGCAGCAGCCGTCGCCATTGGCGACCACGCCGCCCGCTTCCACCCCGCCCACTCATTCTCCGCAACCCCCGGCCGTCCCGCCCCCAGCGCCGTCCCCGACTTCCTCGGCCGCACAAAACGCCCTCGACCAGCAGAGGGAGATGGCGCGACGTCGTGAGCAGGAAAGGCGCAGGAGGGAGGCGGTATGTCGTTAAAAACTTTTGAAAGTCCACAATAGTTTGCTTAGCATTAGTAGAAGTCCAATCCATTTAAAGTAGGAGAGTGGCAGCGAATGAACTAACATGAATTAGACGTCTACAGCCGACAATGCTAATGCTAACACTAATGGTAATGCTAATGGAGGCCATAAAAAGCTATTTTAAACTTTGTTTCTATTTTTACGCCATGACATTTGAATTTACACAATTTACAATAGTTGATAAAGTATTGGAAAAATAAAATAATTTATAATAATTTAAAATACATTTAAAAATAGTATTAAAAATATTAAATATAATAAGCTAAATAGAGAGATTCCTCTAAAAAAGGGAAAATAGCACATTTTAATCCTCATTAAAAAGTAATATTTTGGTTATTTTTGGGGCAAATTTTCTGATATACTTTTTTTTGCTTGATTTAACTATAAATTGTGATTATATTTTCAGGTTTTATCTTTTTAATTTACGACGACTTAAAGACTACACATCAGGATTCATCACGTCAGTCTGATCATAGGACACAACAGGGTTAAAAAACAACAACAATAATAATAATATTATATACATTTTAAAAGATTTTTATGGGTGGAATTTTAAAAAATACCTCCCTATTTTTCATTTTCTTAAATTAAAAAAAAAACTTTATTTAACCATTTATTTCCCTTTATAACTTCATTTCACAACCTACTTTTGTCATATATTTCAATTCAATACATCCACACAAACAAATGTCTTTATATCTTCTTTTTTGCAGATGGCTGACACCATTGACATTAATTTCCAGAGCGATCTGATGGCCATTTTTGAAGAGAATCTCTTTTGAGTCACGACAACAACATCGACGGCTACGTGAGAAGGACCTAAACATACCCACACACCCACCCACACTGTCGCTTTAATATACACAATCCTACAAAAAAAAACATCCCTATTTGGACTCAATAGTAGCTGTCCTGTCCCTTCTCACAACGTCTTCTTCTACCCCCCTCCCCCCCATTCGGAGCGCAGATGCGTTTTGGTGTCTGACGTGATGTTTATAGTTGTTGGCTTGCAATATGGATTTAAGAAAAAAACACACAAAAAAACACTTTTAAAAAAAGATTGTCGTCCAAAAAAAGGGGAGGGACAATTACAATTTATTCCTTAAAAAAATAATGAACGGATTTTGAAAAAAAATGCACAGATTTTAACCGTTTTAAATCGTTGCTTGGACTTTTCTCAGGACATGGCGACCCCCCCTAAAGCGTATCCCCTCCCTCCACCAATAGATGGCGTAAACATACCCCCCCCCCCTCAAAACCTCACAGCACGAATTCAGTTTAAATCAAAACCTGACAACCTGATTTTAAAAGAAAAAGTGTGTCCTCTCTTTTTTGCCTTAGCGCTCCGGCCTGTATTGTCACACCCCGCAAAAACAAAAAAAAATGATACATATTATATATAAATAGATACACGAATATATATTCTATACAAGGACAAACGGACGGAAAGAGAAACTCGAGATGAACTTGGTTTGTGGCGACGATCTTTTAAGCTCTCTGCGTTTTATTTTGTAGATTTTACTGTAAAAACTAAAAAAAAAAACACAAAAAACTACAAAAAAACAACTTTTTTATGATGCCGTTGAGGATTTCTTTTATTTTTTTTTGTGTCTCGGTCCCATTCTATGCCAAAACTATGAAATTCGGAAAGTCCATTAACTTGATAAGAGGCTGTTTTTATTGCGTTATTTAATGCCCCGCCCACTTTTTTTTAATGGATATTTTCGCTGACGTCTTTTCTGCACTTTGACTCGCTTTCTTTCGGAAATTAGCGTTTTTTTTTTTTCCGTCATGCTATAAACGTCGACGGCTTTTGAAGCCGACGCCCCCAAATTTTCTTTCCGAAGTGTTTCCATGGCGACGTGGCTTTCCGTACACTGGCTCGCACATCACTTTTTTTTGTCTTTTTTTTTTTTTTTAAACTTTTCATCTTTAGTTGAGACCCCGCCGCTTCCCTTTTTTTGCATTTTGCTTCTTTTGGGACTTTTTATTTTGTTTTATTTTCTTCTTTTTTTGTTTTTTGAATCAGTTTTTCCAGAACAACCTTGTTGGTATGTTGACAAAGTGAGGCATTGAGGTCAATAGATTCATCTTAAGACTATGGACGTGTTTTTTAAGAAAAGTATTAAAATAATATTTAAAAAAAACCAAAAGGTAATATGGTTGGTTTTTGTCGGTTTATGGGCGGATGTAGTGAAGTGAAATTTTTACACTCATTTGTTCCTAAGCTAGCTAGCTAGCTAGCTAACTAAATAAATTAGAGAAGAAATTTGTCATTAAAATGTCATTTTAATATTAATTATTTTTTTGTACATTCCCTTAAATTCTAGTTTAATCACTTAATGCCTGAATTTTAAAAAACTAAAATATTTAAAATAACTAATAAGGTAAATACTATATTTTTCAAATGGTATAATTGCAAGAAATGCAAAAAAATAATACATTTTCTTTATTTTTAGATTTTGAAATGTACTTGTTACATTTTCTATCAATATTTTTGCCTAGAATTTTCACTTTTACTTATAGTTTTAAATATAATACATTGATATTCTATTTTGTATTTACTTACTTACTTACTTATTTACTTTATTTATCACTATTCAAAAAAAATTCACTATCCTAAAAACCTTGTCATAATTCAGCAATTTCACAAAAAAGGCAAATTTGACATATATATCTGCCTCAATTATTTACTTTCTAATCAAATTTTACGCTAACACTTTATAGCATTCACAGAATTTGTCGTCAAACTCAAAATAAAAAAAATAATGTCTATTTTAATCTAAATTGAAGTTACCATCCAAAATCCCCTCTTCACTCCCACCTGTCTCTAAACATTTAAAAAAAAACTCAACTATAGCTTAACCAAAACAGCAAACACAACCATTTCCGCCCACAAGACGTCTCCTCAAACAAAAGCTTCAAAACGGAACCGCTGCGCAGGATGTTCTTTTACAAGCCACCAGAGGATGTTCTTTCTCGCGGCGCCGCTTCAAACCAGCCGCGTTGTACACAAAAAACAACCCCCCCCCCTGCCGTCTAAGGATCCCCTACCAAAAAAAAAGATAAGAACCGAACCTTCCAAATCCAAATAAGTCCTTGAACATCCATCTAAACAATCTCTCTTTTTTTCTTCCTTAGGCCTTAGTACTCTTCCCATCTTTGGAATGCGGATCGGCGTTGAGGCCTGCATCCATTCAAAGCGGTCTTTGGAGACGTGTGATGTCATCTTGAAAGAGTGAAAAGTATGCGGGGGGTAAGAGGGGGAGGGGTTACGCATCAACGCACCAACACCCAACACACGCACGAGTATTCCCGTTCATGCTATTAAGAAGAAACAGTCTGTAAGTCACTGATGAGGGCAATGGAAGAACCTCCCTTTAAAATCAACTCCAGATGACATTAAAGCAACTCCGTATGTGTGTTTTGCTCGCACAACATTTCCAAGTCACACATTGCACAAGAGCTTGGTGTTATTTCTTATGTTTGTGGATAAAAACAAAAAACAAACAAAAAACACATATGGTCATCCATTCGCACGCAATTCAAAGTGTTAGGGGTTGTACTTCTCTTGATACTACTTCCTCTTTTTTAAAAGTACACATTTTGTTGCTATCTGTAGGCGGAAGGAAGGACCGGATCGGTTCGAGTGGTGTAGGCAGGCTGGATGACACGTGCTTGGATATTCAAGGTAATTATTTGGGTTTTTTGGGGGTGCCGTGTGTTGAGTGTAAAGGCAAACAGATTGTTTCCAACTGTGGGATCTAAACTGAAAATCCACACTTAAAATAACAAAGCATATCAATCCAATTTCAACATAAAATAGCATTTTTTTGGTCATTTTTATTCATAATATACTATAAAAACTAGTGAAAGAGGGCGGGGCTGTCCATTCCTGAGCGGTTAGTGAAAGTATGGGCAAACTATGGCCCGCGGGCCACATCCGGTCCACCAAGCTTTTAAATCCGGCCCGCCGACGTTGTCAAAATAATGTTTTTTAATTTTTTAATTTTTATTTTTCCCCAAGATGGCGCCGTCACGCATAAGCCAGTGGTAGTAGCTCTGTCCACTCTTATTTTTTTTTTTTTGTTTTAAAGCACCTCTATCTTTTTATAAATGACATTTTAATATTTCTTAATACATTTTTACTTGACTTAGTACTTTATACTTTTTACTTGAATGATGAGTAATGACTATGTTAATACTTTAGTCCTTTTTTCTCTTTATGTTTCATATGTACTGTTAACGGATGCACTTTTTTATACGTTATCCTATCTTGTGCTGACCCCGCCCATCCGTCAATTTTTTAAAGTCAATGTGCCTACTCCTGGGTTAGCGCGTTGGCCTCACAGTATGGGAACTGGGTTCAAGTCCAGGTCGGGTCCACCCATGTGGAATTTGCATGTTCTCCCCAGGCCAGGGTGGGTTTTCTCTGGGTATTCCAGTTTCCTTAGGGAAGTATATGGCCGTCGTATCTGTCACATACCAACCCTGACCTAAAAGTGAGGGTAAACAGGAAGTCGTAACTGTGCTTTTCTCTCCGACACCCCTGACCGCTAGCGCTACCGCTCCAACCGCCCCTCTGGCTTCTTCTCGGCTTGCGACGCCTTTGGTATTTCCTCCCCGTCTTTTCCCGTCATTGTAAAGCACCACAAATGTCGCGTTCAAGGTTCGACGTTCAGTTGTCACCGTTATCATAATACGTCGGGTTTGAGTCGGGTTTCGAAATTAATCGACAAACCAGCAAATAATTGACGATCAAATAAACTAATTCAATATTGAGATATAATGTGTTAAATTTATCCCTTCTGAGGCTCTAAATAGTATATATTCTCATTTTTAATCCATTTCATTTCTGATTGTCAAAACTCCAGAAATAATCTATTTTAAACTAAATTTGGGAAGAATTAAAATATTTTTTGATTTTTGGTTGAAAAGTATACACTTTAAAAGTACTTGTTCTAATGGAAATAAATATAGAATACAATTGGGAATAAAATGGATTAAATAGGGGTTTATATGTTTTAAAATGTAAAAAAAAACTGTTTTTAATTAAATACAAAAGATTTGTTTTTAAACAATACTGTCAAGTCAGATGTTTACAACTGATAGTGTGATTGAAATCCTTTACTTTTGTCACATTAGCAGACAAAGTGGAAGCCCTTCGTAGCTGTCAATCAACCCTAGAAGCTCCTCTCATTGGCGGAGAGACGTCCCTCCAACACCAGCCCCCTCCTCCAGGAGGCGGAGTCTGCGCTCGCAGCTGGCCGCGCCCTTTCCGCCCCTTGCAGCCCTCAGTCGGCGAGCGTCTTCCCGGCGTGCAGGTAACAACAGGAGCGCCGCCGATATACGAACGATTCCCGGAAGCAAACGCGATTTTTTTAGGCCCTTTGGACATTGCCGATTTTCTTCCAAGAAGTACAACTTGCCTGCAATTACAACCAAATCCAATCCACTTTTCTTTTTAGTTTAGTTTTGAAGTGTGCTCATATTTGAGCTCACCTTGTTCTGGGCGTCGCGGCTTCGCAGGAGGTGACCTCAGGTACTTCCAAACAGGCATTTTTGTTAGCCAACTCGACGACTCCGGTGGATTTAACTCGAAGATCAAGCTCCAACTCAACAAACAATGTAAGTTTAAAGCATTTTTTATATCATGCGCTTGTTTATTATTTCACATTTTGGGGTGAAAAGTGGATAATTAGTCACAATTACGAGGGTACCATGTTAGCATTTTCGTGGCCGTCAAAGGTGCCTCAATCCCGGGGTACTTTTTGAGGGTTTCCCGGTCCTGGGTGGGAGAACCAGCTTTTGAATATCTCCAATTCAAAACAAGTGATTTATCTTTATTACCATTTCCACATTTGCAAATCCTTTACTTTGCATCAGATATTGTCCCTGCTTTTTATACTATGCTAATAAGATCGTAAACGAGTAGTTTGCATGTTTTTTTGGAAGCATTTTAAATGACAACGTGGATTTTTTTGTGTACAAAAGTGGGTAAAAATGTAGTATAAAGGACAAACATGTTATGAGAAGAAGTTTTTCCCTCCACACGCGACCTTGAAGATGTGTTTAAAATAGATTAGTTTACCCACATTTCAGATAACATGACATTATGCTACCGCAAACGGCTTTGTAATCTCTTTTAAAATGTTTTAGGGTCACATTGTAAATGAAGAGAGAGAAAAATGGTGGAGCCATGAAATATAAGTTTGTCCTGTGAGAATGCTCATAACTCCTTACACATGTTTCTGATTGACTCAATTGAAATTAGGGGTGGGGACATCCGATACGATTTCAGTATTATCTCCCAAAATGGCGGCGATTATCAATAAACAGGGCAGGAAATCTATCCATATAATCATTTAGGATCAAAAAATGAGCTTTTTAAACGTTTGTATGAGAATTTCAATGCGATTGGCTGACTTGGCAGGGTTTCCCTTTGCTGTAGTTAGCTGGGCTAGGCTCCAGCACCCCCGCGATACTTGTGAGGACGCGGTTTCATAAAAAGAATAAATGGAAATGTATCAAATTGGGTAAAAAATGGTATAGAGACAATTTTAGTGGTGTTTTGATGAAAAATTGGTACATTTTCAAGATAAAAACAATAAAAACAATACATTTATAACAATAAAATGGCTATCGCCTATTGGGAATCTGGTAAAAAACTGCTAATGTGAGATGAAAATTAGTTTAAATATCAGATTTTGACCTCAAAAGTTGTAAACGAAAACAATGGTAGGCTTAATTTCCAAGTAAACGAATTCAATCTTGAAGCGTCATGTTGATTGCACCGTCTTGTTTCTTGTTTTTTTTTTTTTTTCATTTGAAAAAAGAACTGTTGAGTCACTTCTCAGTTGAATGATTCATTGGCAGCTCAACAATTTGACACTTTTACAGGAAATTTGGTGGGCTGCAACATCGAGAAATGTGCAAAATGTCCAATCGTTATTGTGCTTTGATTTTGAATTTGGGGCATCTTAAAGATTTACTCAATTAAATCCATTTCTATGGGGACAAAATCCACATTTTTTTTTGGAAATTCGATTAAAAGAATTGGATCAAAAGCCCCAAATAGTCTGTTTTTATAGATTTAAAACAATGTTTATTTGAGCCTTTTTCTCTCTTAGTATTGGGAAAATGTATTTTAATAATGTTTTTATTTATTTCAAATGGAAACAATATTTTTTTAAATTTGAAAATGGAAAATATTTGTTTTTTTAGATTTTACAAGATGCTTTTTGAACTAAAACACAAGAACAAAATTGATTAAAAATTGCAATGATTGATTTTAAAAAGGGGGAAATCAGTAAATGTAATATACATCTATAATCTTCATTTTAATTTAATTTTAAAATAAAATTGACAAAATTTACTTTCTCGGGCCGCACAAAATGACTCAGCGGGCCATATTTGGCCCGCGGGTCGCCACTTTGACACCAGTAGCTTAAAATGTAGTTTCGGGAAATCACTCCAATTCATTTAAACTGGGGAGGCTGCCGTTAAGAAATATTCGAAGTATTCAATTCAGAATGCGTAAAAAAGAAGCATATCTAAAATAACAAAAAAAATACATTGAGTAATTTGAGGTGGTTAACAATCTGTCATCAACTAATCTTGTGTAAACTGACTATAATGATTCATAACTCAAGCAAAAAAACCTGAACTTTCTGTAAAAATACTCGTGTTGACACACATTAACATTACCGACAAAACTAAAAAATAACAAAAGAAAAATCACAATCTATTTTGAATTTACTATAGTTTGGGGACTAACGACATTTTAAGAAGTCTTGCCAGTAAAGAAAAACAAACAAACAATAGAGAATCTCCAGAATTTTTGTTCTCCTTTGTTTGCATGTCTTTTTTTATGATCAAAAAGAGTTATGATTTCGCTTTATGGACATAACAACAGAAATGTGTGGCGGTTTTAAACAAGTGTTTCCTTCTGTTACTTTGTTTTGTTTTGAAGATTCACTCAACACAAGTTTTTTGATGTTTTTGGGTGGTCGGGATTATTATACGATAAGATAATATCTAAATATAATATATATATTTAAAAAAAATACTAATTTTAATACTGTACTTACAGTGAAAATAGTTCCTATCCTCTTGACATAAATAAAAAATAGCAAAAATTCCAAGTTTTTTTAGTTTTTTGGGCCAAAAATCCGCAATATTTGAGGGATTACTACACTGTCAAATGCTTCCGTTTTTTTTGTGTCAATCAAAACTGCCATCTTTTTTTTAATCACATGACCGGATTTGCTTTGCGTTTTTTTCTATAGATAAAATCAAACTGATTGTCAATACAGATTAGCTCACATCCGCCAACAACTTATCATAACCTCCCAAATAACCAATTTTCATAACAAAATTCCTCAATTTTACTAAGAATTTGGACTATTTGACATTTTTTGTAGATTTGCCAACACAACTTTTAGAATTAAAACCCATTTTTCTTCCTCAAATTCAACAAGTTAGCCCTCTGCCTCAATTAGCTAAGCTAACTAGCAACTTAGCCTTTAGGTTTTGCTTATAAAGTCTCTTTTTTTAAAGCCGTTCAATCATCTTTCATGGCTTCCATTGAAAAACATGTCTGTACACGTGCAAAGCCGATTCAACGACAAAAAAAGGGTACAAAAGTACAGATCGTAGCAAACCCGCGCTAAATTACCCGTAGCCAAAAAAACACAACTCCAAAGAAAGTTGAGTTTTTCTCAGGGACGTGTAAAAAAAAATCTTTGCTTCTGTAAAGAATTTTTGGTCTACTCTGACATACGATCCTTGTTTTTTGTTTTTTATTTTTACGGCAAGTGGAGACTCGGGCGTGGCTGCCCGGGCTAATGACGGGTTAGCATCCAAACTGCTGTTTACCGTCAACGCGCGTTCTTTTCACGCAAAAATGGATGCAAGCGATGCAGAAAAATGCAGTAGATTTGAACGCCAGCATTGTTTTTTTTGAGTTTTCAAATGGAAAAGTCCCAAAAAAATGTAAAGTGTCGTGTCAGCAAACGGTTTCGGCGTTACGTTACGTTGCGCCGATGGATATCGCAGACTTTCTGGAGATTTTTTTTGGCTGGGCTTAAATTCCTGAATCTTAAATGAGTTTTCCTTTACAAAACAAATGTAAATCTTCCTTTTTTTCACTCTACGGGCGTGTTGCTGTTTTTCAATGGAAGTTTTCGAAAGAAAAAAATCGCTTAGCCCTGATTCTGTTTGTTTTACTTTATTTTTCACTTTTTTATTATTATTTTAGATGTAAAACGAATGTTTTTGTTGCCAATAACATTTAGTTTTTACCATAACTGCCAAAATTGCAATTGATTGTCAAAGTAAGCACAAAATTAGCACCCAAATTTTATCTATTAGCCTAAGGATTAGCCACTAGCGACTAGCGCTGGCCTCGTGCTAACTGCTAATTAGCAATAACATTTATTTTGAACATGGCTGCCCAGATATCAGGTCAAAGGTAACTACATTACTTTAACTAAATACATAAACTAAAATAAGTTATGTAAACTGCATCTGCTAGCTTAGCGATTAGCCACTAGCAACTAGCGCTAGCCTCATGCTAATCGCTAACTAGCGAGATATTTAACACCTAGAACTTTGATTGTTTTCTGATTGCCGCTGTAGACGAGAGTTATGTCCTATTCACTGTTGCCAACAGGGGGCAGTGTACCCTCCCAAATCTATAAAACCAAATGGAGCACTTTCAAAATAAACTATGACAAATTCAAATGGATTGGAAATTTTATGACTATTGAGCTAAAAGATAACACACTATCGCCATTTTGGCTGAAAAATAGCCTATTGATTACCAAGTTTTTGCCTTAAAAATTGACCAAAAAGTTCACTGACTGGCTATTGGTTCATACAACCCTCCCAGTCCATATGGATTGGACGCCTAGCGCCACTAATGGCTTTGAAAAATAAGCATCTACTGCCACTTTAAGTAAGTCGGACATCTCTCATAGCCAATAGCAGGTACTTTTTGGTCAATTATTTTTTCACTTCCACTTTAGGCGCTTTTTTGAATGATTTCCTATTGTTGGTTTGTCAGTTCCCATCCATAAAATGACAAATTCTGCCTATTTTATGTATTGTTGATCATTTCTACATCTAGATGATGCAATCTGGATAAAATGTTGCTGTCTTTAGTTTGGTAGCCTCAAAAACTTAAAGTTGGAGTCTATTTTGCAGACTCCAAAAAAATCCCAACTTCACTTTTTGATGATTCTGAATTCTTGACCGTTTTTACAACCCTCATATTGTTGGAAGGCTGCTTTTTTTATTGGGGGTTTCTTCACATTCTTTCTTTGTGAAATGTTTCAAGTTTGTGGCCCTTAAGTGCCTCTCCCGCCCGCTCTGCATTTTTCCCGTTTTATTTTTTGAGGATTTTTTCAATTTGGCATCATCTTTGGCGCAAAAACTCGCCAGAAGAGTCTGTCTCTGTGTGTATGTGGATGGGTGTGTGTGTATGTCAATGTTTGGATTGAGATTGTATTACATTGGACGATTGTGTAATTGCGAGGTGTGTCTCTACGGCGGCGGCTTGGCTGTCTCCATTGTGGAGAAGAGCCAAAATGGCGGCATGAGGATGCCGGTGGCTCAAACTAAGGTTTTTAAATGTGTCATTTTGGCACGCTGAGGCTAATAACATCCAATTTTTTGTTTCCCACAGACGATCTTCTACGCCGACGACATGCCGCCCCTCCGACCATCGGTCAGAGGGCACGTCTGAACGGCGCCCCCTAGCGTCTCCCCGCCGCCACGTACGCCGTCCAAGCCCCTCCCACTCAAGCTTTCGCCGCCATGGATATCCAGACGACAGATGACATGGAGGGTTGCTACTATAACCAGACTGTCAAATTTTTTTATCACAAAAGCGGCAAGAACATTAGCGACCATTGGCGCCGCCGCGACTACGTTATCGTGTCGCTGGGTATCACCGTCTGTTTCATCGTCATCTTCTCCAACTTGCTGGTCATCGGCGCCATTTTGAAAAATCGGCGCTTTCATTATCCCATTTATTACTTGTTGGGGAACTTGGCTTTGGCAGATCTTTTCTCAGGTATGTTTACAAAAATGGCAAAAAAATAACCAAAGCACAAATGGTTATTTAATATATATATTATTTAAAGATGTTTTGAACTTTAGCTTTGTTAATTGTGTCAACTTTTTAGCCCTTTTTTTGGCCAAATGACCAATTTTGGTCATCAAAAAACTACTTTTACGTCACTTTTTTGATCATTCAGGCCACTATATTAATATTTGGTATAAAGTAATCTAATATTGCAGTTAATGTAGACCAGAAATGGCTGTGATATTTAAAAAAAAATAGCAACACCATTTTTATTGTGAAAAAAAAAGTGGCCCGGCCCATTTTAGATATAATATTTAGATTTTTTTTAATGGATTAAAAGCCCTGATTATTCTGTTTTTTATAGATCTAAAACAATGTTTATTTAAGCTTTTTTGAATATATTTTTAGATTTGACAAAATGATTTTTGAACTAAAAACTGAGAAAATTGATTTAAAAATGACTTGAACTGGATTAAAATCCCCGAATAATCAGTTTTTTTTATAGATCTAAAATAGTTTATTTTAGCTTTTTTTAAACATATTTTTAGATTTTACAAAATTATTTTTGAACTAAAAACACAAAAAAAATGGATTAAAAAATGACAATTATTGATTTAAAAGGGGGAAAAATCAGGAAATTGAATATACATCTATACTCCATTTTAATTTGATCCTAAAACAGAAAGTCAGCACTCATGATTTACTTTCTCGGACCGCACAAAATGATGCGGCGGACCAGATTTGGCCCGCGGGCCTCCACTTTGACACCTGTGGTGTACATTGTAAATGAAATGATTTTTTTTTTAACAAGTCCTATTGTGTGTGTGTGTGTTTCCTCAGGTGTCTCCTACCTCCACTTGATGTTCCACACGGGTCCGTGGACCATCAAACTGTCCAGATATCAGTGGTTCGTACGTCAAAGCCTAATCGACACCAGCCTGACGGCGTCCGTCCTCAACCTCCTGGCCGTGGCGGTAGAGCGCCACCAGACCATCTTCAACATGCAGCTGCACAGCAAGATGAGCACGCGGCGCGTCTTCATCATCATGGTCTTCATCTGGCTGGTGGCTATCGTCATGGGCCTGGTGCCCACCATGGGTTGGCACTGCCTCTGCGATTTGCCCAACTGTTCCACTATGGCGCCGCTCTACAGCCGCAGTTACCTGGTATTCTGGGGGCTACTCAACTTGCTGACCTTTTCCATCATGGTGGCCGTCTACACGCGTATTTTCGTGTACGTGCGACGTAAGAGCAAGCAGATGTCGCAGCATACCACTCAGATGAGGCACCGGGAGACTGTTTTTAACCTTATGAAGACCGTCTCCATGATTTTGGGTGAGTAAAAGTCTTGGTTTACTCCCTGTTATGAAAAATGGCTTTGGAAGCATGCCGGGTTGCCAGGCTAAACCACTTGTGTAGAGCTAAGAAAAACTATATTTAAATAGCTTTCTTTGCTTATCTCATTTAAATTTATTAATTGCTGCCAGATCTCCTGTTCTAATTGGATTGGACCTCAATGGCTTTCATCTAGTTGCTAAAAAAAATGATTTATTCATACCTAAAAAAATAGATGAAAAATATTAAGAATAAAATTAAGTATTTATATCATTAAAAATACCCCAAAGTGTATTATTTTTATTATTAAAAACAATGTTTTGTAGGTTTTTTAGTCCACTTCAATTGGAATGCCTATGCCATGGTATCAAAGTGGCGGCCCGCGGGCCAAATTTGGCCCGCCGCATCATTTTGTGTGGCCCGGGAAAGTAAATGAGTGCTGATTTTCTGTTTTAGGATCAAATTAAAATGAAGAGTATAGATGTATATTATATTTCCTTATTTCCCCCTTTTTAAATCAATAATTGTCATTTTTAATCCATTTTTCTATGTTTTTAGTTCAAAAATAATTTTGGAAAGTCTAAAAATATATTTAAAAAAAGTTAAAATAAACATTATTTTAGATCTATAAAAAAACTGAATATCCAGGGCTTTTAATCCACCTCTTTAATCCATTTATAAATAAAAAAAAACCTAAATATTCTATCTATAATGGTCCGACCCACATGAAATCAAGTTGACATTAATGCGTCCCTTGAACCAACCCGAGTCTGACACCCTATGCCATTCCTTTCACCTCAAATCCAAGCTTTCCACTCTTAAAGGCAAGGCTAAAAGACCGAAACCCGTGTTGTTAGCTATCCGCCTGCAACATGCCTCCACTTGTTGACCCGCAAGTCGCAAAAATACGCCGCTTCCTCGTCCCGCCCCTTCTCGCCTTCTGCTTAACAATAGCAATCCACAAACCGCCCCCCCCCTCTCCCCTTCCCCAGTCCTCCTCCTCCTCCTCTGGCCTTCATTGCCTTTCGGACACGACAATAAATTCCTCAAATTGCTCGGAGCGCCGTTTTTTTTTTAATGTATTTATTTATTTTATTCCCCCTCCTCCCCACCTTTGCCCAAACCCGCTCGGCATCCGAAGGCCCGGAAAAAGCCCGACGTGCCCGGACACGAAGCCGCATAACTTGACTGTCGGCGAGGAGGGCCCGATTTTTCGTCCCCCGGCGTCCAATCGATGCGCCCGAAAGGTTTTCCTGCCCCGTCCGTCGGTCGGGTGTGTTGTGATGGTGAAATGTGATCATGCAGACTAAGCGCGGCGTGTGCTCGTGAGGAATTTCCAGTACATTCCCCCGTTCTCCCTTCAGGACCTCCTGCTTCGGACATTCTTGGCCACATCCATCTGTTGTCTTTCCTTCGGCCTGTTCTGACACCATTGCCTGTTTTTTCCTTTGCGGTTATCTCCGACAAGGTGACTTTGTTTTGGGTGGAACTTTCACTTGATTCCTGTGTTTTTTTTCTTCGTTTATGTAACCTGGGTCGAACCACCCAACTATATAGCAAGGAGATGCTCTTATTTTGAAGTGGGGACTTGTTACAGCAAGGGTGTCAGACTCGGGTTGGTTCGCAGGCTGCTTTAATGTCAACTTGATTTCATGTGGCCATTTTAGATATAATATTTAGATTTTTTTTAATAAATGGATTAAAAGAACTGGATTAAAAGCCCTGAATATGCATTTTTTATAGATCTAAAATAATGTTTATTTTAGATTTTTTAAAATATATTTTTAGATTTTACTAAAAGATTTTTGATCTAAAAACACAGAAAAAAATGATTAAAAAATGCAATTATTGATTTAAAAGGGGGAAAATCAGGAAATGTAATATACATCTATACTCTTCATTTTAATTTGATCCCAAAACAGAAAGTCGACACTCATCATTGACTTTCTCGGGCCGCATAAAATGATGCGGCGGGCCAGATTTGGCCCCTGGGCCGCCACTTTGACACCTATGTTTTACAGCGTGTTACACAGATGTTGCCGGGCAGACCAGTCATTTTACAAAAAAAAACTATTTGCCTGCAATTGACAATAATAATAATAATAATAATAGAAGTCCAATTCAATTAAACTGATGTAAAGTAAGTGAACTTTCTGGACCAAAAAAACTGAATTTAACCCTTGTGTTCTCTTTTTTTCTTTCCAGGCTGTTTTGTGATCTGCTGGACTCCAGGCCTGGTGGTCCTCCTCCTGGACGGCCTAGGCTGCACCAAGTGCAACGTCCTCCTCTACGAGAAGTACTGCCTGGTGCTGGCCGAGTGCAACTCCCTGGTCAACCCTATCATCTACTCCTTCCGGGACAAAGACATGCGTAGGACCTTCAGGGAGATCCTTTGCTGCCTCTGTCGGCGAGGAGGAGGAGCCAACCATAGCGAGACGGCGGGCTTTTCCGGAGTCAACTTTAACACCTTGGAGCCCGAGGTACAGTCCCGACCGACAACGCTCAAATTGCCCCTTTTACACGTGGAAAAATAACCCCAAAAAAGGGTGGTGGGGGGTTCTTCTAGTGTTTATGTAAGCGGCCGAGGGGGGGAGAAATATTTCTTATCTGCGCATTCCTGAAATTTTCCCCAGTTCGTATCATTTGATCCTGGTGGGTTTTAGGCAATCTCGCACGCGTCTTAATGAGTCGGCTAAGTGTTAGCGTTAGCTACAATTTGTTTGTTTCTTCTGATGGTGATAGACGCACAATTCCTTTAAAGTAAATTAACATTAGTTCAACCTCTTACTTTAAGTGTCAAATGTCTACTAGTGATAAACTAATTACAAACTTTTAAATAAGACATCATGCAGTCCCAGGTACTTCCACAAGACGGCGCCCAAAAACTAATAATGTACATTTGAGAGGTTTTAATTAAAATAATGAAACACATAAATACTATTGTTTTTCCATTTATATGCAAAGTACTTTTAATGAATAATCTTTTTTTTACATGATCATCAGAAAGACACTTCAATACCGTCATACCGCCACCAGTGGGATTTGAACCGCACCAAAGTCAGGTAGGTGAGTGAAACTCTAGACCACGAGGCGGTTCCAAGGGGCCTATAGGCATAATGCCAGTTAAAACTTAACTAGTGACTCAATTTTGATTGAGTTACTAGTTAAGTTTTGTCTGACATTGTTTGTAGGCCTCTTGAGCTGCCTTGGTGGCCTAGAGACTAGACCATGGAGGCGGCCCGTGAGATCTAGAAGCATAAGAGTCTAGACCCCCAAGGCAGCCCAAGAGGCCTAAAAACATAATGCCAGTTAAAACTTAACTAGTAAGTTACTAGTTAAGCTTTAACTGACATTGTTTTTAGGTCATTTGGGCTGCATTGGTGGTCTAGACTCTTATGCTTCTAGATCTCACGGGCCGCCTACTTGGTCTAGACTCTAGACCACAAGGTTGGCCCAAGAGGTCCACAAGCACAATGTCAGTTAAAACTTAACTAGTAACTCAATGAAAATTGAGTCACTAGTTAAGTTTTAACTGATATTATGCTTGTAGGTAGGTCTCTTGGACTGCCTTGTGGTCTCGAGTCTAGACCACAAAGGTGGCCCAATAGGTTTACCAGCATAATGTCAGTTAAAACTTAACTAGTGACTCCATTTTCAGTGAGTTATTAGTTAAGTTTTAACTGACATTATGCTTGTGGACCTTTTGGGCCACCTTTGTGGTCTAGACTCTAGACCACAAGGCCTAGACTTTGTGGTCTAGACTCTAGGCCACAAGGCCTAGACTTTGTGGTCTAGACTCTAGACCACAAAGTTGGCCCAAGAGGTCCACAAGCACAATGTCAGTTAAAACTTAACGAGTAACTCACTCAAAATGTAGTCACTGGTTAAGTTTTAACTGACATCATGCATGTAGGCTTCTTGGGCTGCCTCGTGGTCTAGAGGTTCACTCACCTACCTAACTTTGATGCGGTTCGAATCCCATTGATGGCGGTATGACGGAGTGCAGGTGGGGTTATCTGTCGCTCTGTCTGGCGACCAGTCTAGGATGAAGTCTGCCTTAGCTGGGTTGGGCTCCAGCAACCTTCTCAAGGAGGAGCACTGTGGAAGAAGACCAACAAATAAATTAAAAACAGTGCAAAATGGGGTCAAACATTTTGGAAGAGTCTTTTTCTTTTAAAATCATTCAACTCACCTGTTTTCCTCTATTTTTTGTAGAACTCCAAATCTCGCGACGTGGAACTGATGGAGAAGAGCAACGGGGCGCCGCTCATCAGCAAACATTCGGACGTCACGTCATCTTCAGGGAACTGGAAATAAAACACGCACAATTGCGTTAAGGACTCAAATATTCAAATGGGACTTTCTTTTTTTCCCTTTTTTTTTACCTGGCTGTTTTTTGGACTTTTCTTTTTTTGTCAGCTGGAAATACTGCCGACTTGTCCAATTTGTGGACTTGTTAGCAAGCTTTTGTGGTCTTTTCTAGAGGACCAAAATGTAATAAACCAGCAATATGAGTAAAAAAACTATCTATGCATTTCTTTAAAATGTTAAATTAACATGGTAAGCTAATTGGTCACCCTAAAAATGCCATCGAGTACAAGTAATTACTTACTTGTTTGTCTCTTTGTTCCCCGTCCGTGATTGGCAGGCCTCCCCAATCCAGAGTGCCCCCTGTTGGCTGGAATAAGAAAAACAGAAAATGAATTACAAGACTATTTACAAGAATACTATACAGTTAAGTGACACAAAGTCGTACTATAAAGAGAAAACAATTAGAAAATTCATGAATATATATAACACGGTGGAGAAGTGTTTAGAACATCCGCCTTGCTGTTCTAGGGTCGTGGGTTTGATCCCAGGTCAGCCTTTATGTTTACATGTTCTCCCCAGGCTTGTGTAGATTTTCTCCAGGTACTCCTATTAGCTCCCACACCTCCAAAACATACATGCTAAGCTAATGTATCCTTCCAATAGCCCCGGGCTACAATTGATTGTCCTTTGTCTCCATGTGCTCTGCGATTGGCTGCCCATCTTTACAGTACCCCCCGCCCCTACCTGGTGTCCATAGTCAGCTAGGATAGGCTATAGCACCCCTCGTGACCAATGACAAAGAAGTTCACTTCAATAAGCAGTTCAGAAAATGAATGAATAAGATTGTTCTTCCTCCACACTCCATTGTTTCGTGCCTATATCATCTTGCGATGGACAGGGGGCGCTATTTCCCAAACTGTATTGATGATGATCCTTGTTTCCTTTAGCAGACCCTCCCTCTTTTTTCCCCTCCATCTCAATTCATCTGGTCCTGCCTGCCTCCCACCCTTTTTCTCCTCCTCCTCCTTCTTTTTCTCCTCCTCCTTGTTCCTATAGCTGGTGGTCTTCCGCGCGCCCCTCAGCGCGGTGGCTATGGTGGACTCCGGGCCCGGCGACGCCTCGACGGCGGCGGCGGTGGAGATCCCCCCGCTGGAGCGCTGCGACTTCCAGCGGGCTAAAATCCGCGCTAGCCTGCGTTGGCTGCTCTGCAAGGCTTACGGGGGTGCAGGTGAGAACATGCCTAGCCAAAGGGTGGGGGGGTCTTCCTGGGTGGGGCGCCTATTCACTCACTCGCTAACTGGCTTTATCCTTCCTACTCTTTGACTGAAATTGACATCTGTTCTTTTGGATGCTGAAATGGATAAAATGTCTCTAAGAGAGATAAATTATAAAAGATGATGGTGAGGGGGAGGGGGCACTTGCTCAGGTGGTCTTGCAGGCATTGGATGCTGCTGCGACAAAAGTGGAAGTGGGGAAAGCCGTACCGATATTGGCCGGGGTGGGGATGGGGGTGTTACGACAAAAGAAGCGCTGAACAATAACAACGTAAAAAAAAATTGCAGCGTTGCATTTGCTTGCTAGGGCGGCTGACGTCATCGACCGGTGGCTAATCGATGCGGCAGTCGCATTTCGATTGGACCGGGATGTGAGTTGGGGGTGGGTGGGGGTGATGAAGTTGATTTTTACAGAGGCAGGATTGCTTGGTTGGAGTCTTCCCTCCCGACAGCCCGAGGAATGTGGGTCAGTGTTGCGCGATTTGTGAGCAACGGAACTGAAAAATGCCACTCAAAAGGCAACGAAAAACTGCGTTGGAGGCGTGGCACTTGGGTTTCCCTTCATTCATTTTCTGTACCGCTTACAATTGTCATAAGGGGTGCTGGAGCCTATCTCAGCCAACTAAGGTGGCCAATTGCAGTACACAAGGATACAAACAACCAAATCCTTCCTAGCTAAGAACAATTTAGCATACAGTTAGCCTAGCTAGCATGTTTTTGGAATGTAGGAAGAAACTAGAGTACCCAATGAAAACCCACACAAGCTTGCGGGGTTAAATACTGTCAAAAAATTTGAATTTTTCCTACCTTTTTTGCAGAAAACGTGCCAGCCGAGTTGCGAGAACCCCTCAGCAAGGACCAGCATGATCTCAAACCAGCGGTGGTCCGGCTTTTGGTCTCGGCGGAAATCTACTGCCGAGCCACGGGCGCACTCCTGCGAGCCCGTGGGGCACCCGCCACGGCGCCCTCCGATGGCTGCTCCCTGTTGCAGTTCTTGACCAAGAAAGGCGTGGCTCCACAGGTCCAGGATGTGGACGTCAGGGAAGACGACTTGGCCCACGTCCCTGTTGACATGGTAAGACGTAAGTTAAAAGCGGGTTAACGGGTGAGTTCACGACCCCCTATTGTTGGGCGCAGAAAGCCCACCTAGCCGTGATAGACTCCCTGATGTCGCTGGCCGCTGGGGAGATCGTGGACCGTGTGGAAATGGCCGCCGAGGCCGGGCAGATGGGTGCGGGGGCGCCGTGGGAGAACGCGCTGCTCTTCTGGGTCAACAGGGTGAGTGGCGGAGGCCAAGACGCCGTTTGGCGAGAACCGCCATGTCTTAACGCCGTCTTGGATCGACAGTTGAACCAGAAGTTGAGGGAATGCACGGAGGGAGAAGAGTCGCCGCCACGGGCGCCGAGTGCGGAGACGCAGCCCAGCCAAGAAACGGTATGGAGTTTGATCCAAAATGGATGTGCATATACGGCTCGCAATCCTTACCGTGTCCCTTTCTTGGGTTTTGCAGGGTCCACCCACGCGTTGGTACTGGAAGTTGGTCCCCGTAAGTACACATTCTGTCCTCCATTATGTCTTGACGTCAAATTGACGTGTGCGTGCAACTGCCGTGGCTGTGCCTGCTGGAAATGCCACATAATGTTATAGTATACCAATTACATATTTATGTTTATGTTTGTGTGTTAAAATTGTCGACCATCAAAAAGGGGTGCAACACTAACCATTTCAATGCTAAATGCTAATTAAATATGAAATAAACTGAATTGCTAAGTTACTCATTGACTATTTTAAATTGCAAAATTAACTAACAAACGTTAATTATAATATGAACTGTTATTCCAAATAAATGAGCAAAAATTATTTTTCTTCCCTTGCTAACTAGATACTACTAAAACTCACCAACTAGAGTCGAGTTACTCGTTTGTTGCTAACTAACCAACTAACGTCAATTGAAAATGTTACTTGCAGAACTAAGTCTTAAAAAATGGATAAACTAGGTTACGTTAAAAAGTCGATAATGTTGAATAAAATTGAAGTAATGTATGATATTTTTTTTCCTTCTCACTAATGCTAACTTTAAAAACTGATTAAAAAGATAATGTTACATTACAGAAATCAATAATGCTGTAAAATCGTACTAACAAATAATTTCCTCCTCACTATCTAGCTAACTAACTAACACTAACTGGAATTACTTCCTTGTTGCTCCCTAACTACTTACCTAACTAGCTAGCTAACTAAATTGGTCCAAAATCAATGAATTGAGAAGGGAATCTGGATTAGATATTTCTATGTATGCACTTAATTGGTAAATCTTTAAATACCATTGTACTTGTATAGTAGCAAACAATTAATCAGTTTGGATTGGACTTTTTGAAAAGGGTGTGTCGACTATTAACCCTTGGGAGGAGGGTGGTGAAGCCCCCATCCATCTGTGTGTGCTCCCCCAATCTCCCCCCCGTCCCTTCCGTGTGTGTCAGCGTGACAATGTTTTTTCTGGGGTTCCCTTTTTTAGTCATTTTTACGCTTGTGTCCCTCTTTCTGCCCCAACCCCGTCCAGCATGCTATCGCTTTTTGTTTGAAGGAATCGGGGAACAAACCTGCAGTGGTAACGTATAACAGCTCCATCGCGCTTGTGGTTAACGACCCCCCCCCCCCCCCCCCCCAAACCTCGCTACCCCCGCACCACCTCCTTCCCCAGCGGCGCACCCCTTCAAAAACTGACCATCTCATTTTTTTGTGTAAATCAAAGCGCGTGTGCATGCAAAACACATTTTTTTTTAGATTTTTTTAGCTATTTTTTTTGGCTTCCTCACGTTTGGCGACATTTTTTTATTTTATTTAATTTACCTGCTTTGTGCTCTGAAGCTTGAATCTTTATTTGGCGTCTGCTTTTTTTGCGTTGATGGAGTGGCACTCCCATTTTGGTCACATCATTCCAAATACCTGCACAAAAAAGACATGTATTTTAATGATATAAACTAAGATTTTTTTTTTTTTTTATTCAGCGAAGTGCATAAAAAAATAAGTATTTTTTTTACTGTATTTAACATTTGACACAAGGTTAAGAAATAAGTCAGGGATTATTGTGAAATTCATATTGATATTTAAATGGTATTCAATTCAATTGGCTGCTGTCCAATCTATTTTGAATGGGAGATAAGCTAATGATGGCTACCAGACCTTCCAGGCAAAATAGATTAGACATCTAGTGCATGATTTTATTTCTTAAAGGTGCAGGGCTAGCATGTTTTTGCCATGGTATGGTCATTAAATGTGACTAAATGTATGATAGTATTGTGCAGGTGTACCTAATGAAGTGGCCATGGAGTAGAGTACATTGTGGCTTTACAGCTTGCTTTGGTTTTTACTCCCTATTTGTTTTTTTGTTTTGTTTTTTTGGGAACCCCCTGATGCCTGAATTTACATAAAAATAGCTAATCAGTAAACAACTTTATTTAAAAACAGTATAATGAAAAAAACAGCTAAAATAAGAAAACCCCAAAACACAAAAATCACTAAAAAATAATAGTATTAGCCTAGTTTAATTAGTTAAATGCAATAAGAAAACATATTTTTTTACATAACAATTTTGAACATTAAACTCATCCTGATGATACTTTCCCCCAATTTTCTTCAGTTTAAGTAATTGTTCAAAAAACTTCTTTCTTAATATTTTTCAACCCTTTCCTGATTTTTTTTAAACATTTTTTTTCTATGTCACTTTTTTAATTAAATGAAGAATAATTTTACGTACTTATAACTCAATGCCCTTTAATAACATTTTCTTTTTTTTCAAACAATTTCCTGATTTTTTTGGACATTTGTTTTTTTTTAGCATTTTTTTTAAATGAAGACTATTTGTATATACTTATGCCATAAATGTATATGTAATAAAAAAAATTAAATCCAGGCATCACATGGTTCATTAAAAAATGAGGTTTTTTTTGCGTTTTTGCAATGATAGTTTGTCTTATACTCCATCAGATCCGCTACAGGAAAGACAAAGTACAGTCCAAACTGACCCCCACCTTCCCTCTGGTGACCGCCATCAAAGACCTCTCTAATGGTTGCGCCCTAGCCGCCGTGATGCACTTCTACTGCCCCTCCATTTTGGCTCTGGAGGGTACGCTCACCCGCCACATCAACTATTGATAACTGCCTCCCAAAACGTTAATAATTGACGTCTTTTTCCCCAGCAGATGTTTGTCTGAAGGACACCATGTCCGTGGCGGATAGTCTTTACAATTTGCAGCTGATTCAAGAGTTTTGCCAGAGTCATTTGCAGAGTTGTTGCTTTCTACCACTAGAGGACCTTCTATACGCACCCCCACTTTTACACGTAAGTATTTTTTTTGCATATTTTCGCTTGTCGAATATGGGTCAACTAATTTTCTGCGAATTATGATGAAAAGGGGAAAATCAAACAAAAAAATGAGGTTATTGTCGTATATGAATTTCTTAATTGGAATTTTCTTGACTTTTATGCTGTTTTGCAAAGTCTCACAGGTTTAAATATGTACTACAAAATGTACTATCTCTATTTTTGTAGTATACGTCTGGCTTATTTACATTTATATAAGAAATAATACAATTGAGATTTTTTTGTTGAATTTTATATTGACATTTTCTCTTTATTTTTCAAAGTTTGATT
Organism: Stigmatopora nigra; assembly: GCF_051989575.1. Classification (NCBI taxonomy): domain Eukaryota; kingdom Metazoa; phylum Chordata; class Actinopteri; order Syngnathiformes; family Syngnathidae; genus Stigmatopora; species Stigmatopora nigra. The sequence goes on from NC_135513.1 coordinate 13,604,272, forward strand.
CTCTAATGTAAATCTAAATATTTACGACTATATATATATTTTTTTTTAATAATATACCTCATGATTTTATTATTGTTTGTAGTACTTAACTCTCTCATTGACCGTTATAGACATAAAATCTATTCCAATTGTAAAGACTGACTATGTTTTACTGTTGTTGTCAATGGCAGCAAAAGAGTACAAAAAATGTATAAATTCATTTTAAAAGTACAATATTTTTTTTCTGTAAACAAGGTAAACATCATGAGCTTTGTAGCAGAATTGCTAGAATGGTTCGAGATAAAGAAGCCGGATTTCGTCAAGCCGGTAGAAGCCATTGACCTCACAGGTGAGTTACATCCAACTTTTGGGTTTATAATCTCTGATCATCCCTTTTCTATCTTTTAGACATCTCAGGTTTAGTTTTCTGTACCAGTCCAGTCAGTGGGAACAGTAACAGGTAGAAAATATCTTGTTTTAGAGCACAATTACCTCATTTTTGGGATGATTGTTGGGATGTAATGATTTTTGATGATCTTTATCTTGTGTTGTTCCAGTGGTTCTCCTTTGTTTGTCTTCAAACAACCTTTTGTGAACGTCGCCTCGCCTGTAACGCAAGGTAACACACACAAAAACATTTATAAATATACTAGTTGGATTCTAGAGTATTCAATAGCGATACAAAAAAAATACTGACTGTAAAAACTTACAGCCTTATTTGGGCTTTATTTCCATCATTTTCCATTACAACTAATACAGGCAATATAACAACATAACCTAATATTTCTCCAAAATTTCCCATATTTCACATTACATGTTAATAAGTGCATTAAACACCTAAATGAACTATTTACATTTTTATACTGCTTTTAACCTATCATCTGTCAACATTGAAATCCCGATTGCTTTATTCAAAGAGAAGTAATTATATACAGCATATGATAGCACATTATCTTAGCTAGCAGCACTTTTTGCATTCATAATTAATAAAGTACGTACTTTCAGTAAGTAGTAAATTAACCCGTTTGCTAGCTAGCTCGCCTAGCGCTAGCATCATGCTAACGGCGAATTAGTTAATTACATACGAAATGATATTAGAACGACAGTATAACCCCTACAATATTGAGAATACTTCTATAACCGTGGTTAGTGCTTGAGAATTGCCCAAAAGTACATAGTTTAGCGAAATAACATTTACAAACAATTTAGCATTGACGTTCTACATCTACATCCTTGCTTACCATGACTATTAACTCGCCGATCTCAGCTCTTCCTGTAAGGATAAACGTGCATTTATTTGTCAAGTAAGTCGTTGAACATCGATATTATTAGATATGAATTAGAATTGTATTATATTTCGTAAGGGAAGCGTGCTCTGCTCACAGGTGCACTCATAATGTGACCATAGAAGGCAAGGTGTCATACACAATGTCACCACCAGAGGGTGTTGTATCGTCCCGAATCAATCGACCTAAATCTAGCAATTTCAAAACAAACCCTTAGTGCTTTAAATTGAATTATTTGCTTAAAAGTGACAGCAAAAAAAGACCCAAAATATTATATAAAGTCTTACCTCAACTGTGGACACTCACAAGTACTTTCTGATCCTTTTTTTCTAGAAAACAAAAGCTGGACAAAGAAACAAATCAGGTAATAACATCATGTTGTGTGTGTTTTGAATAATGAATGTGCTTCTTAATGTGTTCATACTTTGCCTTAATTTTCCTAACCGTTTTACTTTGGCTTCTGTGGTCTCACTGCTCCTCATCTTCACTTTCCATCCACCCTTTCCCGCAGTCGTCCTCTGTCCGCAGTGACTTTCAGCATCCCATTTGGTCTGGACAGTGATGTTGATGTTGTCATGGGCAACCCAATAGATTCTGTCTTTCGCTCTGTCAGCACTGACAGCCTAGGCGCCGTCATCCCCGTCTCCTCCCCACCCCATGTCCCGTACACCCACCCCGAGGACCTCAGCCACCTAGTCAGTGCCTCGGCGCCACCCCGGCGCTCTTCCTGGGGACCTTTTACGCACACGGCACCCCCGGGAGCGCTACCCGCCGTGGAGGAGGCGGTGCAAATGACTCCTGTTGGCAAGGAACGCAAAAAGGAAAGTTTGGCGGCGAGAGCAGAACCCAGATTGTGTCCCGAAGGAGCCCCGGCTGGGTTTTTCCTTCATTCTCCATTTGAGGACAATCCTCAGCTTAGTAGCTCCGCCCCCTGCCGCTCGGGGGTCATTTATCGGCCCGTGGGCGGAGGGGCGAGTGGCGGAGGAGGAGGAGAGAGGACGGAGAGGATGGAGAGGTCGTCAAGGGCGACGGATACGTCACGTGACGACGACTCGGTCCTACGAGACGGTAGCGTCGACTCGTCAGAAGCGTCCGACGACGCCCCTAGAAACGCCCCCGGCAACATGCGACCCACTAAGAGTCATCGAGGACACGACAGCCCCGGCAACAGTCCACGCCTGACCAGCTTCGCGGAAAGACGGGAAATCAGAAGACGGAATCCCGTAGCTTCTGGGGAGGACTTTGCCACGACTCCAGGGACTCCGGGGACGCCCTGTACCCCGGCGGGGACCCCCTGCGTCAAAAGTCTGGAGCCGGGTTCGGAAGTCTGGGAGTTGGGAGCTCGTCTGGAGGAGAAACGGAAAAGCATGGAGGCGCAAAAGAGACGAATTGAGGCCATCTTTGCCAGACATCGACAGCGGTTAGGCAAAACAGCGTTGCTTAAAATGAAGCGAGAGCGAGGAGAAGGAGGGGGAGACGCCACGGGGGAGGATGAGGAGGAAGACCAACTCACTCTGGAAGAGCGTCTCAGTCAAATGGAGGCGCAACTGAAAAAGGAAGAAGAAGCAGAAAAGGAGGAGGACAAGGACAAAGACAAAGCTTCACAACCGAAGCCACCTCGACTGGAGAAGCAGGTCACATTTTCCCTGGACGGCAAGAAAGGACAAGACAAGGACAAAGGAGGTGACGTCATGGTGGAGTATAACGAAATAGTCCAGAAACTGAGTCAAGCCTTGCAGTCCTTACAGAAGGACATGCACAAGTTAACAGAACAACAACAACAACTTCTAGGCAACCAACGACCCAGAAGCTCCCAAAAAGTCCCTCCAAAATTCAAATCCAAGGGCAAATCAAAGTCCAATCCCCAGACTCCTCCCACCACCCCTGCTAAGACGCCTCCAAGAACCCCAACCAAGAATCCCAGCACTAGCAAAGCCTGGATGATCCCAACACCTCCCAAAACCTCCATTTTGTCGCCATCCCGACGAACACACTTGTCCTCCGCGTCAACCTCCCCCAAGACAATTGTCTCCTCCTCTTGCCCCGCCCCTCGCACCAAGATCCACATCTCACCTGCTGCCCGAAGTCCTAAACACCAACCCCGGACGCAACCTCACCCCCGACCCTCCGAACTGAAATTCCCCCCTCTCAACCGAGTCCTGACCCCAACCCACACGGTGGACACCCTCCCCCACTTACGACGGGTCTCACCCAGCAAATGTCAAGTCCAGACTTCGTCCTCTTTTCGCATCGGTGGTCCCGAAAGTCCCCGGGAAGTCCCTCGACCAATGGTCCAGACTGAAGACAGCACTTCCGAGACTGGGTCCAGCGAGACGCCAACGCAATTCAGCCTGGAACTCGAACAAGACGACTTAGAAGCCCCCCCACTGCCCACGCCACCTCCCCCAAGAGTCCCCAGCGGCAGTAGCTCCGGCGCCCCCTCCGAATGCTCTTTTGAAAGCGAGACAATGTCCATTTCGGCGGCTTACAGCGCCACAGGAGTTCCAGAAAGGCCTTGTGGTCCCATTGAGGAGCAAATCCCTTCCCTTGGAGGTTCTGAAGGAGTTCCCGATGAGAATCAGGACTTTTCTTCAGACTCTATGAGTGAGTCGTTGGCGAGAGTCGGTTCTGACATTACTGAACAGGCGGACTCAACCCTGGAGGGCGAGAATCTTTCAGACCAGCAGACGGAATCCAGTGAAGGACCGGCTAAGTCAGACATAGTGGAACCAATGGAAGAACGCAATGAGCTGGAAACCAGAGGAGGGATTGGATTCTTCTTCACGGTAAGTCCTCACTAAAGTGTCTCCTGTCTTTGGCTTTCCAGGATCTGAGTTTATCAGAAACTGTACGTTTTTTTGCAGGATTTCGTGGACAACGAAGTGGAGATGGCCCAACGAAAAGCTTTACTTTTGGAGAGACAGCAAAAACGAGCTGAGGACCTCAAGAAGAAACGACAAGAACAAGAACGTGAAAAAAGGTCAGGACTTATCAGATCATCAACATCGTAACTTTATTTAAACGCTAAAACCTCTTTCCCTAGATTGGAATCTTCACAAGACAACACTTCCTCTCCGTCCAACTCACCTCGTGTGGGATACACCTCCTCATCTCCGACGCCTCCGGCCACTCCAGTCCGCCGTGGCGACTTCACCAGATTTGAATACGCCCGCCGGCAACAGCTTCGGGTTTTTGACGACCTGGACAAGGTCTTACGACGAAAATCTCCCAACCAGAGTCGATCGCCAGTACGCAAAACCCGAGCCCGGCCTCGAAGCGTCACTAGAGAAGAAACCAAACTCTCCATGAGTCCTGCCAAGAAAGCTACAGGTCAAAAAACAACAACAATATCAGTACAATAACCCCATAGAGTTCCTCAACTCACTACTTTTGTCTTTTCGCAGCCCCGAAAATGACCAAGTCTCATTCTTCGCTCAACCTAGCCGCCACAGAAGTTCCCGAAACCAAAGACGGGGAGAAGAAAATCCAAAGGTAACCTTTTTTGACAGAGAGAAAGCCATAAAAAAATCATATTTTCAATTGTTATTCATTGAGAGCCATACTCAGAATTTACTAAAAGTAAAAATACATAAAAACGTGTGCATTTTTTAGTCATTTCACTGCCTTTAAAATAGAAAAAGTCTCAGAATTATGTTGACAAAATTGTTAGCCTGATGCTAATCAATGGGATGCATGCTAGCATGCAAAAAGATTGAATTAAAAACTGGAAGGTTAAATAAAGCGACTCAAGACATAGTGTCCAGAATTGAGCTCAGTTTAGCGCAGAGCCTTAAGCACCCATCAAATGAGCCACATGTGGCTCCCGAGCCATAGGTTCTCTACCCGTCCTAACCCCTCTTGATATTTGCCTCCTCCAGCCGATCATCTTCACCCGCCGGTTGCGTGACACCAATCCGACTTGCCAGGCAGAACGGAGACTGCGAAACCAGTTCTACTGGAACCTCACCAGTACCAGAATACACAGGTACATGAATCCTTTGTGATATACAGTGTTCCCTCGCTTACTGTGGTTAATGGGGACCGAGACCACCCGCGATAAGTGAAATTCCGCGAAGTAGGGATTCCCCTTCAAAAATGCTTAATTTGAATTTAATTCAAAAAAAATTTTTTTTTAATTTTTTTGGTTCATTTTTTTTTTACCCCGCTGTATACAGTACACCATATAGAATACGGGTAGAGAGCGTGAAATTCATGTTATAACAAAAAAAACCTGTAAAATATGTTGTTTCAATGTAATATTTGTATTATTTTTTCCCCCAAAAAATCTGTGATAACTGAACCGCGAAGTAGCGAGGGAACACTGTACTTCCCAACTCTCATCTTTTTCTGACAACCATGAATTTATCCCAACAGGTCCAAAACTCTTCAAAGAACCCAGTTTCAAATCCAACAAGTTCATCATCCACAACGCTCTTTCTCGTTGCTGTTTAGCCGGGAAAGTCAACGAATCTCAGAAGAACAAAATCGTAGAGGTACAATCACTTACTTTGTAGTCAGTCCACCAAAAACCTGACAGTCTTCTTCTTACCCCGATTCCAGGAACTGGAAAAGAGCCCAGCCAAACACTTCCTCATCCTCTTCCGGGACGCCAGTTGCCAGTTCCGTGGCGTCTACACGGCCAATCCAGAATCCACGGAACTGATCCGCCTAACCGGTGTAGGCCCTAAAACCATAAACTCATCCCAGGTGGAGTCCATGTACAAGTACAGCTCAGACCGGAAGCAGTTTAGCGCCATCCCATCCAAGACTTTGGGCATGAGTGTGGATGCCTTCACCATTCCCGGAAACCTGTGGTACGGTGGGTCAACGGGGGCGGCGGCAACGACGACGGCGGGGGGCGGAGTTAGTAGAAGGGCGAGTGTGGTCAAGAAAGGACTTACCAAATGACTTGATGGCTCATTTGACCCTAAAAATGACTGAACAAACTCAATTCCATAGGTAAGACTTCAGTAAAACCCACTTTTTGTGTAAAAATGGACTTAAAAATACAGGTTTAAATCCCATTTTGCTCTTTGCCAGACAGAAGATTTTTCTCAAGTTTAGATTCACTGCTGTGGCGGCTAGTGGTTTACATTTTTTTAATTATGTTAAAAAAAATAATGGATTGAGCAGATAGAAAGATGTAATGATACCATGCCCCTCTTTTAAAAAATATTTGAGTTCATTTTAATGGAAAATTAACAATTTTTGGTTGAAAATAAATGAACTCCTCTAAAACCTAGCTTCTCAAAGGCCCATTTTTGTCCAATATCATGTCAATTTATTAATTTTTTAAAGCTATGCAAGACTTCCTAATACACGAAATTATTCTAAAAATGGAGGACGAGTTGTTGAAGCAACGTTATATTCTTATTTCATGGTCACAAGAGAATGGTTTCTCATTTAATATTCCTTATTTATGAAGATAATTCATCAAGAACGACAATTCTTACATGTGTTGATGATGACTACCAATGTGAATAGTGACAACCAACCTTCTTCTTCTCCCTTAATTTAGCTTTGGAAGCGCCTACATGCGTTAAGCTAACAAGCTAATAACATGAGCTAAGTGCATAGCATCCGATGGAAGCGCTAAAGTTTTGATAATATTGTTTTTTCCCAACCAATTGGACATCTAACAAATAATAACAAATTTGAAAAATGTCCAAAAAGGTTGAGAAAGACTAAATTCTGAAGTCGGATTCCTTCATTTTTAGCATGAAAGCGATATTTACCATTATTTTACCATGCGTGTTGTAGAAGCTAGCAAAGTGGCTTGTAGCAACTTAGACGCCATCTTGGGAAGCTGAAATGGGATCTGTGCTGTTTCCTCGAGGCTCTGGCGAGGTGGCGTTGGGGGGCGTGGCTGCCGGGACTTCAGTGGAGGCGGAGCTTGGGGTAAAGGAAGTGACGGGGGTTGTGGTGGAGGCCGGAGTTGTGGTGGGGGCCGAGGTCGTGGCGGAGATTGGGGTTGTGGCGGAGGCTGGGGTTGTGATGGCGGTCGTTTCTGAAACGTTGGAGGTTGTCTGGTCGGTGGGTACGTCTGTGGGGGGATTGGTCGCCCTGGCGAGGTGGGCAGGGGTGGGTTCTTGAGGGTCGGAACACACTGGCGCCCCCTCGGCGATGTACCACACTTCATTGTGTCTGTTGAGTAGCTTTAGCGGGCTAGGTAAACACACACAAAGAAGCCTTTCAAGGACACTAGTTGGCTGCTCTAGATGTCCAATTGTTTTTACTTGAGGAAGGTTGGCAGTTTGAAGTCCAGTATTTACGAAGGTAAGTGTATGGGAGCATTTGTTTTGTAAATTGGAACAATCACTTTTTGATAATGTTGTAACTTGAATTTTTGTTTGTAAGTAGAGGCTCCACTGCATATTATGGAGTGAAATACGCACCTGTCATAGCCGACTCCGTAGTGATAAGTACGATTATACGCTGCTCGCACCCGTTCCAGCTCTTTCGTCAACAGGTGTGCGTGAAGCCTTGACGTGACCGACAGCATCCAACCGCCGTAGCCACGTACGTAGACGTCCATCTCGGGCATTTCGGTGAAATACAACTACGGCGAAATGTAGTTATGGTAAGTAATGATGTCGTTGCTGCCATTTTGATTAACGTGCTACTTCTACCTTGTCATTTGTGGGTGCGGGCGCCTTCTCCTGATAGGCTCGCGGAAGTGGGAAGTTGAGTGTGTAGACAGCCGGCTCCCACATTTTGGTTTCTTCGGGGATTTTGACCAGGACGGGAGCGGTCATTTCCATTTGGACGCCTGCGACCAGTACGTGTATTTGGCGTCAGCTGAATGTGAGTTGGTATATTTTTTTTTTTTTGCGTTTTTGTTGTTGTTTTTACCTGCTTCGTTTGCGCCGGTGATGTATTGAAAAAGTCTTCGGAAGGCCATGGCGGCGCCCACGCCCATGAAGTAGGCTTCGGCGTCCGTGGATACCCAGCGGGTGGGGCTATAGTGGCGTACCTAGAAAATGAGCGATATTGACCCACTTTTTCATGCAAAATCTAAGGTTATTTTTTTTTAAAGTCAGGAATTTTTTTTTTGTAATTTTTTTGGTCTAGGTGAAATTTTATATATATATATATATATATATATATATATATATATATATATATATATATATATATATATATATATATATATTTATTACTGTAACATAGATGATTAAAATCAGACATTCAGACTACATAGTTATAAGGACTTACTTCATATTCATCAGTTTTGCAGAGCAGTTGAAATTCAAGACACTCCTTTGACTCAGTGCAAAAGCTGCCATTGGTGCTTGGCCTGTAAGCATTATAGTTCATTTTTAATTATTATTTATAAGTATTATAAGCGTTATTATGACTTTGAATTTTCTTCACTTACCCAACACTCCCTTCGGCACCCCCCGCAAGGGCCAGCACGGCCAATACTGGTAGGAAAATCCTTCAAAAATAAAAGCAAATGCGCATTCAACTCTACTTGACTTTAACTTTGACTTCAATTTTTTTATGGATTATTACAGATTTATGTCCTATTTTTCCCAGGTTGTTTTATTCAATAAAATGGTTTATTTTGCATAATTTTTAGGCCTATACAATTGATATATTGTTCATTTTTGATCATTTCCTTTGAATTTAAGCACATTTGTGGGTCATTTTTTGTTGATTTAGGTTCAATTCCAGATCCTGCCAATTTTGGCTCATTTCCCGTTGATTCAACTTCAATCCCAGGTGAGTCATTTTTGATTTTTAAGTGATTTTCAAGGATATTCTAATCCCTTTTCAGCTTTTCTGGGTCACTTCCTTCAACATTGCGAGTTATGATTAAGAAATTCTGACTACTGGACAAAGCTTAAAATCAAATTTCTAATTTTAAATAAGCCAATTTGCTAGTTTTGAGTTACGAGTGCAGTGTCATTAACTCATAAGTCAAGTCTGGCCATGGCGCATCGCCACTGCGGCGACTCTCGCCTTGCAGCAGACAATTCAAGGTCAAGCACGTACGAACGCTGACTTTGTATGAAATAGAAAAATAGAGTGACGTTATCTCAGCATTTATTATTAATTTTTTTAAAGGGGCGGCAGCTAATGATTACGGGACGTGTGCGGTTCAGTGGTGACGCAGCAAGGGAAAATAAGCTGACACGAGACGAACACGTGTGGTGTTTTTTTAGTGATTTATGGATGTCATTGTAGTTTAAGTGTAGTGTCTGAATGGATGGAGATTAGAGGAGGTCACTTACATGTTTTCCGGCGTGTTTGTCCTTCCCGCAGAGAAGAAGAAGAAATATGGTGGTGATGCGGTGGAGGTAGCGTGCTGCACACGGACTGACGCATCGGCAAACTTAATCAGCCTGCAAACGGGGAGGGAGGGGCGGGGGGGGGACGGTCTAGGGGTGGGGGGGGGAGGCGTGACTAGGCAGGGCTATCTAGGCGGGACCCCCTTCCCATGCGATGATTTTTTTGTTTGAAAATGTGTGGTAAGACGACATAGTATAGTAAGGCTTTTTCCCCTAAAAAACGACATAGTATAGTAAGGCTTTTATTCGCCAAAAACTACATAGTATAGTAAGGCCAAAAACGACATAGTATAGTAAGGCCTTTTCTCTTCAAAAAAGACATAGTATAGTAAGGCCTTTTTCTCTTCAAAAACGACATAGTATAGTAAGGCCTTTTTCTCTTCAAAAACGACATAGTATAGTCAGGCATTTTTCTTTAAAAAACGACATAGTATAGTAAGGCATTTTCTCTTCAAAAACGACATAGTATAGTAAGGCCTTTTTCTCTTCAAAAACGACATAGTATAGTAAGGCATTTTTCTTTAAAAAACGACATAGTATAGTAAAGCTTTTTTCTTTAAAAAACGACATAGTATAGTAAGGCTTTTTTCTTTAAAGAAACTACATAGTATAGTAAGGCTTTTTTCTTTAAAAAAACGACATAGTATAGTAAGGCTTTTTTCTTTAAAAAAACGACATAGTATAGTAAGGCTTTTTTCTTTTAAAAAACGACATAGTATAGTAAGGCTTTTTTCTTTTAAAAACGACATAGTATAGTAAGGCTTTTTTCTTTAAAAAAACGACATACTATAGTAAGGCTTTTTTCTTTAAAAAAACGACATAGTATAGGAAGGCTTTTTTCTGTAAAAAACGACATAGTATAGTAAGGCTTTTTTTCTTTAAAAAACGACATAGTATAGTAAGGCGTTTTTCTTTAAAAAAACGATATAGTATAGTAGGGCTTTTTTCTTTAAAAAAAACGACATAGTATAGTAAGGCTTTTTTCTGTAAAAAACGACATAGTATAGTAAGCCTTTTTTCTTTAAAAAACGACATAGTATAGTAAGGCTTTTTTCTTTAAAAACGACATAGTATATTAAGGCTTTTTTCTTTAAGAAAAAGACATAGTATAGTAAGGCTTTTTTCTTTAAAAAACGACATAGTATAGTAAGGCTTTTTTCTTTAAAAAACGACATAGTATAGTAAGGCTTTTTTTCTTTAAAAAACGACATAGTATAGTAAGGCTTTTTTCTTTAAAAAAACGACATAGTATAGTAAGGCTTTTTTCTTTAAAAAAACGACGTAGTATAGTAAGGCTTTTTCTTTAAAAAAACGACATAGTATAGTAAGGCTTTTTTCTGTAAAAAACGACATAGTATAGTAAGGCTTTTTTCTTTAAAAAACGACATAGTATAGTAAGGCTTTTTTCTTTAAAAAACGACATAGTATAATAAGGCTTTTTTCTTTAAAAAAACGACATAGTATAGTAAGGCTTTTTTCTTTAAAAAACGACATAGTATAGTAAGGCTTTTTTCTTTTAAAAAAACGACATAGTATAGTAAGGCTTTTTTCTTTAAAAAACGACATAGTATAGTAAGGCTTTTTTCTTTAAAAAACGACATAGTATAATAAGGCTTTTTTCTTAAAAAAAACGACAAAGTATAGTAAGGCTTTTTTCTTTAAAAAACGACATAGTATAGTAAGGCTTTTTTCTTTAAAAAAAAACGACATAGTATAGTAAGGCTTTTTTCTTTAAAAAACGACATAGTATAGTAAGGCTTTTTTCTTTAAAAAAACGACATAGTATAGTAAGGCTTTTTTCTTTAAAAAAACGACATAGTATAGTAAGGCTTTTTTCTTAAAAAAAACGACATAGTATAGTAAGGCCTTTTTCTTTAAAAAAACGACATAGTATAGTAAGGCTTTTTCTTTAAAAAACGACATAGTATAGTAAGGCTTTTTTCTTTAAAAAAACGACATAGTATAGTAAGGCTTTTTTCTTTAAAAAAACGACATAGTATAGTATGGCTTTTTTCTTTAAAAAAACGACATAGTATAGTAAGGCTTTTTTCTTTAAAAAAACGACATAGTATAGTAAGGCTTTTTTCTTAAAAAAAACGACATAGTATAGTAAGGCCTTTTTCTTTAAAAAAACGACATAGTATAGTAAGGCTTTTTCTTTAAAAAACGACATAGTATAGTAAGGCTTTTTTCTTTAAAAAAACGACATAGTATAGTAAGGCTTTTTTCTTTAAAAAAACGACATAGTAAAGTATGGCTTTTTTCTTTAAAAAAACGACATAGTATAGTAAGGCTTTTTTCTTTAAAAAAACGACATACTATAGTAAGGCTTTTTTCTTTAAAAAAACGACATAGTATAGTAAGGCTTTTTTCTGTAAAAAACGACATAGTATAGTAAGGCTTTTTTCTTTAAAAAAACGACATAGTATAGTAAGGCTTTTTTCTTTAAAAAACGACATAGTATAGTAAGGCTTTTTCTTTAAAAAACGACATAGTATAGTAAGGCTTTTTTTCCTTAAAAAAACGACATAGTATAGTAAGGCTTTTTCTGTAAAAAACGACATAGTATAGTAAGGCTTTTTTCTTTAAAAAACGACATAGTATAGTAAGGCTTTTTTCTTCAAAAAACGACAAAGTATAGTAAGGCTTTTTTCTTTAAAAAAACGACATAGTATAGTAAGGCTTTTTTCTTTAAAAAAACGACAAGGTATAGTAAGGCTATTTTCTTTAAAAAAACGACATACTATAGTAAGGCTTTTTTCTTTAAAAAAACGACATACTATAGAAAGGCTTTTTTCTTTAAAAAACGACATAGTATAGTAAGGCTTTTTTCTTTAAAAAACGACATAGTATAGTAAGGCTTTTTCTTTAAAAAAACGACATAGTATAGTAAGCCTTTTTTTCTTTAAAAAAACGACATAGTATAGTAAGGCTTTTTTCTTTAAAAAAACGACATAGTATAGTAAGGCTTTTTTCTTTAAAAAACGACATAGTAAAGTAAGGCTTTTTTCTTTAAAAAACGACATAGTAAAGTAAGGCTTTTTTCTTTAAAAAACGACATAGTATAGTAAGCCTTTTTTTCTTTAAAAAAACGACATAGTATAGTAAGGCTTTTTTCTTTAAAAAACGACATAGTATAGTAAGGCTTTTTCTTTAAAAAAACGACATAGTATAGTAAGGCTTTTTTCTTTAAAAAAACGACATAGTATAGTAAGGCTTTTTTCTTTAAAAAAACGACATAGTATAGTAAGGCTTTTTTCTTTAAAAAACGACATAGTATAGTAAGGCTTTTTTCTTTAAAAAACGACATAGTATAGTAAGGCTTTTTTCTTTAAAAAAACGACATAGTATAGTAAGGCTTTTTTCTGTAAAAAACGACATAGTATAGTAAGCCTTTTTTCTTTTAAAAAACGACATAGTATAGTAAGGCTTTTTTCTGTAAAAACGACATAGTATAGTAAGGCTTTTTTCTTTAAAAAACGACATAGTATAGTAAGGCTTTTTCTGTAAAAAACGACATAGTATAGTAAGGCTTTTTTCTTTAAAAAATGACATAGTATAGTAAGGCTTTTTTCTTCAAAAAACGACAAAGTATAGTAAGGCTTTTTTCTTTAAAAAAACGACATAGTATAGTAAGGCTTTTTTCTTTAAAAAAACGACAAGGTATAGTAAGGCTTTTTTCTTTAAAAAAACGACATAGTATAGTAAGGCTTTTTTCTTTAAAAAAACGACATACTATAGTAAGGCTTTTTTCTTTAAAAAACGACATAGTATAGTAAGGCTTTTTTCTGTAAAAAACGACATAGTATAGTAAGGCTTTTTTCTTTAAAAAATGACATAGTATAGTAAGGCTTTTTTCTTTAAAAAAACGACATAGTATAGTAAGGCTTTTTTCTTTAAAAAACGACATAGTAAAGTAAGGCTTTTTTCTTTAAAAAACGACATAGTAAAGTAAGGCTTTTTTCTTTAAAAAACGACATAGTAAAGTAAGGCTTTTTTCTTTAAAAAACGACATAGTATAGTAAGCCTTTTTTTCTTTAAAAAAACGACATAGTATAGTAAGGCTTTTTTCTTTAAAAAACGACATAGTATAGTAAGGCTTTTTCTTTAAAAAAACGACATAGTATAGTAAGGCTTTTTTCTTTAAAAAAACGACATAGTATAGTAAGGCTTTTTTCTTTAAAAAAAACGACATAGTATAGTAAGGCTTTTTTCTTTAAAAAACGACATAGTATAGTAAGGCTTTTTTCTTTAAAAAAAACGACATAGTATAGTAAGGCTTTTTTCTTTAAAAAAACGACATAGTATAGTAAGGCTTTTTTCTTTAAAAAAAACGACATACTATAGTAAGGCTTTTTTCTGTAAAAAACGACATAGTATAGTAAGGCTTTTTTTCTTTAAAAAACGACATAGTATAGTAAGGCTTTTTTCTTTAAAAAACGACATAGTATAGTAAGGCTTTTTTCTTTAAAAAAACGACATACTATAGTAAGGCTTTTTTCTTTAAAAAAACGACATAGTATAGTAAGGCTTTTTTCTTTAAAAAAACGACATAGTATAGTAAGGCTTTTTTCCTTAAAAAACGACATAGTATAGTAAGGCTTTTTTTCTTTAAAAAAAACGACATAGTATAGTAAGGCTTTTTTCTTTAAAAAACGACATAGTATAGTAAGGCTTTTTTCTTTAAAAAAACGACATAGTATAGTAAGGCTTTTTTCTGTAAAAAACGACATAGTATAGTAAGCCTTTTTTCTTTTAAAAAACGACATAGTATAGTAAGGCTTTTTTCTGTAAAAAACGACAGTATAGTAAGGCTTTTTTCTTTAAAAAACGACAAAGTATAGTAAGGCTTTTTTCTTTAAAAAACGACATAGTATAGTAAGGCTTTCTTCTTTAAAAAAACGACATAGTATAGTAAGGCTTTTTTCTTTAAAAAAAACGACATAGTATAGTAAGGCTTTTTTCTTTAAAAAAACGACATAGTATAGTAAGGCTTTTTTCTGTAAAAAACGACATAGTATAGTAAGGCTTTTTTCTTTAAAAAACGACATAGTATAGTAAGGCTTTTTTCTTTAAAAAACGACATAGTATAATAAGGCTTTTTTCTTAAAAAAAACGACAAAGTATAGTAAGGCTTTTTTCTTTAAAAAACGACATAGTATAGTAAGGCTTTTTTCTTTAAAAAAAAACGACATAGTATAGTAAGGCTTTTTTCTTTAAAAAACGACATAGTATAGTAAGGCTTTTTTCTTTAAAAAAACGACATAGTATAGTAAGGCTTTTTTCTTTAAAAAAACGACATAGTATAGTAAGGCTTTTTTCTTAAAAAAAACGACATAGTATAGTAAGGCCTTTTTCTTTAAAAAAACGACATAGTATAGTAAGGCTTTTTCTTTAAAAAACGACATAGTATAGTAAGGCTTTTTTCTTTAAAAAAACGACATAGTATAGTAAGGCTTTTTTCTTTAAAAAAACGACATAGTATAGTATGGCTTTTTTCTTTAAAAAAACGACATAGTATAGTAAGGCTTTTTTCTTTAAAAAAACGACATACTATAGTAAGGCTTTTTTCTTTAAAAAAACGACATAGTATAGTGAGGCTTTTTTCTGTAAAAAACGACATAGTATAGTAAGGCTTTTTTCTTTAAAAAAACGACATAGTATAGTAAGGCTTTTTTCTTTAAAAAACGACATAGTATAGTAAGGCTTTTTCTTTAAAAAACGACATAGTATAGTAAGGCTTTTTCTTTAAAAAACGACATAGTATAGTAAGGCTTTTTTTCCTTAAAAAAACGACATAGTATAGTAAGGCTTTTTTCTTTAAAAAACGACATAGTATAGTAAGGCTTTTTTCTTCAAAAAACGACAAAGTATAGTAAGGCTTTTTTCTTTAAAAAAACGACATAGTATAGTAAGGCTTTTTTCTTTAAAAAAACGACAAGGTATAGTAAGGCTTTTTTCTTTAAAAAAACGACATACTATAGTAAGGCTTTTTTCTTTAAAAAAACGACATACTATAGTAAGGCTTTTTTCTTTAAAAAACGACATAGTATAGTAAGGCTTTTTTCTTTAAAAAACGACATAGTATAGTAAGGCTTTTTCTTTAAAAAAACGACATAGTATAGTAAGGCTTTTTTCTTTAAAAAAACGACATAGTATAGTAAGGCTTTTTTCTTTAAAAAACGACATAGTAAAGTAAGGCTTTTTTCTTTAAAAAACGACATAGTAAAGTAAGGCTTTTTTCTTTAAAAAACGACATAGTATAGTAAGCCTTTTTTTCTTTAAAAAAACGACATAGTATAGTAAGGCTTTTTTCTTTAAAAAACGACATAGTATAGTAAGGCTTTTTCTTTAAAAAAACGACATAGTATAGTAAGGCTTTTTTCTTTAAAAAAACGACATAGTATAGTAAGGCTTTTTTCTTTAAAAAATGACATAGTATAGTAAGGCTTTTTTCTTCAAAAAACGACAAAGTATAGTAAGGCTTTTTTCTTTAAAAAAACGACATAGTATAGTAAGGCTTTTTTCTTTAAAAAAACGACAAGGTATAGTAAGGCTTTTTTCTTTAAAAAAACGACATAGTATAGTAAGGCTTTTTTCTTTTAAAAAACGACATACTATAGTAAGGCTTTTTTCTTTAAAAAACGACATAGTATAGTAAGGCTTTTTTCTGTAAAAAACGACATAGTATAGTAAGGCTTTTTTAAAAAAAAAAACGACACAGTATAGTAAGGCTTTTTTAAAAAAAAAAAACGACATAGTATAGTAAGGCTTTTTTCTTTAAAAAACGACATAGTATAGTAAGGCTTTTTTCTTTAAAAAACGACATAGTATAGTAAGGCTTTTTTCTTTAAAAAACGACATAGTATAGTAAGGCTTTTTTCTTTAAAAAACGACATAGTATAGTAAGGCTTTTTTCTTTAAAAAAACGACATAGTATAGTAAGGCTTTTTTCTTTAAAAAAACGACATAGTATAGTAAGGCTTTTTTCTTTAAAAAACGACATAGTATAGTAAGGCTTTTTTCTTTAAAAAATGACATAGTATAGTAAGGCTTTTTTCTTTAAAAAAACGACATAGTATAGTAAGGCTTTTTTCTTTAAAAAACGACATAGTATAGTAAGGCTTTTTTCTTTAAAAAAACGACATAGTATAGTAAGGCTTTTTTCTTTAAAAAACGACATAGTATAGTAAGGCTTTTTTCTTTAAAAAACGACATAGTATAGTAAGGCTTTTTTCTTTAAAAAAACGACATAGTATAGTAAGGCTTTTTTCTTTAAAAAAACGACATAGTATAGTAAGGCTTTTTTCTTTAAAAAACGACATAGTATAGTAAGGCTTTTTTCTTTAAAAAATGACATAGTATAGTAAGGCTTTTTTCTTTAAAAAAACGACATAGTATAGTTAGGCTTTTTTCTTTAAAAAACGACATAGTATAGTTAGGCTTTTTTCTTTAAAAAACGACATAGTATAGTAAGGCTTTTTTCTTTAAAAAAACGACATAGTATAGTAAGGCTTTTTTCTTTAAAAAACGACATAGTATAGTAAGGCTTTTTTCTTTAAAAAACGACATAGTATAGTAAGGCTTTTTTCTTTAAAAAAACAACATAGTATAGTAAGGCTTTTTTCTTTAAAAAAACGACATACTATAGTAAGGCTTTTTTCTTTAAAAAAACGACATAGTATAGTAAGGCTTTTTTCTTTAAAAAAACGACATAGTATAGTAAGGCTTTTTTCCTTAAAAAACGACATAGTATAGTAAGGCTTTTTTCTTTAAAAAAACGACATAGTATAGTAAGGCTTTTTTCTTTAAAAAAACGACATACTATAGTAAGGCTTTTTTCTTTAAAAAACGACATAGTATAGTAAGGCTTTTTTCTGTAAAAAACGACATAGTATAGTAAGGCTTTTTTTCTTTAAAAAACGACATAGTATAGTAAGGCTTTTTTTCTGTAAAAAACGACATAGTATAGTAAGGCTTTTTTTCTTTAAAAAACGACATTGTATAGTAAGGCTTTTTTCTTAAAAAAAATGACATACTATAGTAAGGCTTTTTTCTTTAAAAAAACGACATAGTATAGTAAGGCTTTTTTCTTTAAAAAAACGACATAGTATAGTAAGGCTTTTTTCCTTAAAAAACGACATAGTATAGTAAGGCTTTTTTTCTTTAAAAAAACGACATAGTATAGTAAGGCTTTTTTCTTTAAAAAACGACATAGTATAGTAAGGCTTTTTTCTTTAAAAAAACGACATAGTATAGTAAGGCTTTTTTCTTTAAAAAAACGACATGGTATAGTAAGCCTTTTTTCTTTAAAAAAACGACATGGTATAGTAAGCCTTTTTTCTTTTAAAAAACGACATAGTATAGTAAGGCTTTTTTCTGTAAAAAACGACATAGTATAGTAAGGCTTTTTTCTTTAAAAAACGACATAGTATAGTAAGGATTTTTTCTTTAAAAAACGACATAGTATAGTAAGGCTTTTTTCTTTAAAAAACGACATACTATAGTAAGGCTTTTTTCTTTAAAAAAACGACATAGTATAGTAAGGCTTTTTTCTGTAAAAAACGACATAGTATAGTAAGGCTTTTTTCTTTAAAAAACGACATAGTATAGTAAGGCTTTTTTCTTTAAAAAACGACATAGTATAGTAAGGCTTTTTTCTTTAAAAAACGACATAGTATAGTAAGGCTTTTTTCTTTAAAAAAAGCGACATAGTATAGTAAGGCTTTTTTCTTTAAAAAACGACATACTATAGTAAGGCTTTTTTCTTTAAAAAAACGACATAGTATAGTAAGGCTTTTTTCTGTAAAAAACGACATAGTATAGTAAGGCTTTTTTCTTTAAAAAACGACATAGTATAGTAAGGCTTTTTTCTTTAAAAAAACGACATAGTATAGTAAGGCTTTTTTCTTTAAAAAAACGACATAGTATAGCAAGGCTTTTTTCTTTAAAAAAACGACATAGTATAGTAAGGCTTTTTTCTTTAAAAAACGACATAGTATAGTAAGACTTTTTTCTTTAAAAAACGACATACTATAGTAAGGCTTTTTTCTTTAAAAAGAACGACATAGTATAGTAAGGCTTTTTTCTTTAAAAAAACGACATAGTATAGTAAGGCTTTTTTCTTTAAAAAACGCCATAGTATAGTAAGGCTTTTTTCATTAAAAAAACGACATAGTATAGTAAGGCTTTTTTCTTTAAAAAACCGACATAGTATAGTAAGGCTTTTTTCCTTAAAAAACGACATAGTATAGTAAGGCTTTTTTCTTTAAAAAAACGACATAGTATAGTAAGGCTTTTTTCTTTAAAAAACGACATAGTATAGTAAGGCTTTTTTCTTTAAAAAAACGACAGAGTATAGTAAGGCTTTTTTCTGTAAAAAACGACTTAGTATAGTAAGGCTTTTTTCTGTAAAAAACGACATAGTATAGTAAGGCTTTTTTCTGTAAAAAACGACATAGTATAGTAAGGCTTTTTTCTTTAAAAAACGACATAGTATAGTAAGGCTTTTTTCTTTAAAAAAAAACGACATAGTATAGTAAGGCTTTTTTCTTTAAAAAAACGACATAGTATAGTAAGGCTTTTTTCCTTAAAAACGACATAGTATAGTAAGGCTTTTTTCTTAAAAAAACGACATAGTATAGTAAGGCTTTTTTCTTTAAAAAACGACATAGTATAGTAAGGCTTTTTTCTTTAAAAAAACGACATAGTATAGTAAGGCATTTTTCTGTAAAAAACGACATAGTATAGTAAGGTTTTTTCTTTAAAAAACGACATAGTATAGTAAGGCTTTTTTCTTTAAAAAAACGACATAGTATAGTAAGGCTTTTTTCTTTAAAAAAACGACATAGTATAGTAAGGCTTTTTTCTTTAAAAAAACGACATACTATAGTAAGGCTTTTTTCTTTAAAAAAACGACATAGTATAGTAAGGCTTTTTTCTGTAAAAAACGACATAGTATAGTAAGGCTTTTTTCTTTAAAAAACGACATAGTATAGTAAGACTTTTTTCTTTAAAAAACGACATAGTATAGTAAGGCTTTTTTCATTAAAAAAACGACATAGTATAGTAAGGCTTTTTTCTTTAAAAAACGACATAGTATAGTAAGGCTTTTTTCTTTAAAAAAAACGACATAGTATAGTAAGGCTTTTTTCTTTAAAAAACGACATAGTATAGTAAGGCTTTTTTCTTTAAAAAAAACGACATAGTATAGTAAGGCTTTTTTCTTTAAAAAACGACATAGTAAAGTAAGGCTTTTTTCTTTAAAAAAACGACATAGTATACTAAGGCTTTTTTCTTTAAAAAACGACATAGTATAGTAAGGCTTTTTTCTTTAAAAAACGACATAGTATAGTAAGGCTTTTTTCTTTAAAAAACGACATAGTAAAGTAAGGCTTTTTTCTTTAAAAAAACGACATAGTATACTAAGGCTTTTTTCTTTAAAAAACGACATAGTATAGTAAGGCTTTTTTCTTTAAAAAACGACATAGTATAGTAAGGCTTTTTTCTTTAAAAAACGACATAGTATAGTAAGGCTTTTTTCTTTAAAAAAAACGACATAGTATAGTAAGGCTTTTTTCTTTAAAAAACGACATAGTATAGTAAGGCTTTTTTCTGTAAAAAACGACATAGTATAGTAAGGCTTTTTTCTTTAAAAAACGACATAGTATAGTAAGGCTTTTTTCTTTAAAAAAACGACATAGTATAGTAAGGCTTTTTTCTTTAAAAAACGACATAGTATAGTAAGGCTTTTTTCTTTAAAAAAACGACATAGTATAGTAAGGCTTTTTTCTTTAAAAAACGACATAGTATAGTAAGGCTTTTTTCTTTAAAAAAACGACATAGTATAGCAAGGCTTTTTTCTTAAAAAAAACGACATAGTATAGTAAGGCTTTTTTCTTTAAAAAAACAACATACTATAGTAAGGCTTTTTTCTTTAAAAAAAACGACATACTATAGTAAGGCTTTTTTCTTTTAAAAAAACGACATAGTATAGTAAGGCTTTTTTCTTTAAAAAAACGACATAGTATAGTAAGGCTTTTTTCTTTAAAAAACGACATAGTATAGTAAGGCTTTTTTCTTTAAAAAAACAACATAGTATAGTAAGGCTTTTTTCTTTAAAAAACGACATAGTATAGTAAGGCTTTTTTCTTTAAAAAAACGACATAGTATAGCAAGGCTTTTTTCTTTAAAAAAAACGACATAGTATAGTAAGGCTTTTTTCTTTAAAAAAACGACATACTATAGTAAGGCTTTTTTCTTTAAAAAAAACGACATACTATAGTAAGGCTTTTTTCTTTTAAAAAAACGACATAGTATAGTAAGGCTTTTTTCTTTAAAAAAACGACATAGTATAGTAAGGCTTTTTTCTTTAAAAAACGACATAGTATAGTAAGGCTTTTTTCTTTAAAAAAACGACATAGTATAGTAAGGCTTTTTTCTTTAAAAAAACGACATAGTATAGTAAGGCTTTTTTCTTTAAAAAAACGACATAGTATAGTAAGGCTTTTTTCTTTAAAAAAACGACATAGTATAGTAAGGCTTTTTTCTTTAAAAAACGACATAGTATAGTAAGGCTTTTTTCTTTAAAAAAACGACATAGTATAGTAAGGCTTTTTTCTTTAAAAAAACGACATACTATAGTAAGGCTTTTTTCTTTAAAAAAAACAACATAGTATAGTAAGGCTTTTTTCTTTAAAAAAAACGACATAGTATAGTAAGGCTTTTTTAAACGACATAGTATAGTAAGACTTAGGCAATTCTATTTATTCTTTTAACTGAATAATAGTGGGAAAATCTTGGCATGCACTGGGACTTGAACCCAGGACCACAGAGGTGGAAGACCGGCGACTTAACCACTGAGCTACCACCCTGTGAGAGAAAGTGGTACTACTGGTAGTTTTATCTCTTTCATTTACCTGAATAATATTGGGAAAATCTTGGCATGCACTGGGACTTGAACCAAGGACCACAGAGGTGGAAGACTGATGACTTATCCACTGGGCCACCACCCAGTGAGAGAAAGTGGTAGTACTTGTACTTTTACTTCTTTCATTTACCTGAATAATATTGGGAAAATATTTGCAGGCACTAGGATTTGAACCCAGGACATAGTATAGTAAGGCTTTTTTACCTAAAAAGTGACATAGTATAGTAAGGCTTTTTTACCTAAAAAATGACATAGTATAGTAAGGCTTTTTTTACCTAAAAAATGACATAGTATAGGAAGGCTTTTTTTCTTTAAAAAACGGCATAGTAAAAAAAAGCCTTACTATACTATGTCGTTTTTTAAAGAAAAAAGCCTTACTATACTATGTCGTTTTTTTTAAAGAAAAAAGCCTTACTATACTATGTCGTTTTTTAAAGAAAAAAGCCTTACTATACTATGTCGTTTTTTAAAGAAAAAAGCCTTACTATACTATGTCATTTTTGAAGAGAAAAAGCCTTACTATACTATGTCGTTATTTAAAGAAAAAAAGCCTTACTATACTATGTCGTTTTTTCTTTAAAAAACGACATAGTATAGTAAGGCTTTTTTTACCTAAAAAATGACATAGTATAGTAAGGCTTTTTTTCTTCAAAAAACGACATAGTATAGTAAGGCTTTTTTACCTAAAAAATGACATAGTATAGTAAGGCTTTTTTTTCTTTAAAAAACGACATAGTATAGTAAGGCTTTTTTTCTTTAAAAAATGACATAGTATAGTAAGGTTTTTTTTCTTTAAAAAACGACATAGTATAGTAAGGCTTTTTTTCTTTAAATAACGACATAGTATAGTAAGGCTTTTTCTCTTCAAAAATGACATATTATAGTAAGGCTTTTTTCCTTTAAATAACGACATAGTATAGTAAGGCTTTCTTCTTTCAAAAACGACATAGTATAGTAAGGCTTTTTTTCCCTAAAAACAAAGCCTTACTATACAATGACCTAGCAAGGCTAATCATGGGTGTCAATGGCAGCGTCCCCTGCGTCAATCTTTAACAAAAAAGTCACGGTGATACCCAGATCACCATCTTTATTATTAACACTTCACATACAAGAAAAGCAACTTCAGTTGAATGTATCCATATGAAATAAACGAGTTCTCACATCGATATTTATACTCACTACACACCTTTAAATAGCAGTAACTCAAATCATCCGTTAAAAAACGGTCATCAGAATTTAGGGTTGCTGGTTGAAAAAAAAAAAACGCAATGCGACGGCGGGCGTGTTAAGAGAGAAAAACTTAATTCGTTTGGAGATAGCGATGATTTCAGGCGTAGCGACTCGAGATTGCGTTCTGCGTATACGGTCGCTCGATTTACGCAAAAAATCCTGTAGCTAATCGACTTAAATAGAAACGCACACACCTGGAAAGCTAAAATGGTCTTTGGAGCGAGGCCATGGTCCGTTCCTCCCTCTGTCTGTTCCTCCGTCTGTCCAAGAACCTGAAAAAAGTCTTGTTTTGCATAGCCAGGGAGGAGCGCCTGAAGAAACGTGTGGCCAAACGTGGGTGGGTGGCGCTGGTCGGGATGGCGCTCCTCCCTGAATCAAGTCCCGACCTCCTGGCTCACAAAGTGGCCTCCTTCTGCCGCTCGCGTCCGTTGGACGTCTTCTTGACCTTGGAAATGCCTTCCAGGGCGCCCGACTCGGTCACTCTGGACACGCAAAAAGGCAATTAGTGGAGTTATAACTGACATCAAAGTGAAAATGAGAATTGGTTTGATAACAGTGATTTTGACACATTAAAAATGTCCAACAAAATAGACTATTATGCCATTACTTCAAACGAAATAGATATTACTATTACTTTTAGCTTGCAGTGCACATTTAAATCTAAAAACGTAGTTAATAAGGCATGATTTGTACAAGCGCAAAATGTACAAAACGACATAGTATAGTAAGGCTTTTTTCCTAAAAAACGACATAGTATAGTAAGGCTTTTTTCCTAAAAAACGACATAGTATAGTAAGGCTTTTCTTTCTTTAAAAAACGACATAGTATAGTAAGGCTTTTCCCCTAAAAAAACGACATAGTATAGTAAGGCTTTTCCCCCTAAAAAGTTTTTCTTTAAAAAAACCACAAGGTATAGTAAGGCTTTTTTTCTTTAAAAAACGACATAGTATAGTAAGGCATTTCCCCCTAAAAAGTTTTTCTTTAAAAAAAACGACATAGTATAGTAAGGCTTTTTTTCTTTAAAAAACGACATAGTATAGTAAGGCTTTTCCCCCTAAAAAGTTTTTCTTAAAAAAAAACGACATAGTATAGTAAGGCTTCTTTCTTTAAAAAACGACATAGTATAGTTAGGCTTTTTTCCCTAAAAAACAACATAGTATAGTAAGACTTTTCCCCCTAAAAAACGACATAGTAAGGCCCCCCCCAAAAAAACGACCATGTATAGTAATACTACCCAAAATGATCTTTAAATCTCAAAACGTAGTTAATAAGGGGTGATTTGTACAAGCCAAAAATGTACCTGTCGTTGGTATAGCGCCAAAATAATCTTACATTTCATCCATCTCTTCGTCTTCTTCGTCTTGGGGTAGCTGGAGGTAGGGGTTGTTGGAGGCGGGCCGGAATTTGTAGCCCGTCAACACAAAGAAGACCAGCGTGGACACTTCCACCAGGAACTGAGGACGGAGACAGGGGTTAAAAACACAAAAATAAAGCTCACCCTCGTCATTGCTCAGGCGCTTTGAATCCAGAGAACCTCGTAGAACCACTGCCACTGGAAAGGCATGGTGACCTTCAGCAGGATGGCGATGATTCTCGTGAAGTAGATGTAACACACGATCTGACAGGGAAACAAAAGTTAAAAACCAAAAATCAGGGTGACAAATTGTTGGATTCATTCTGTAATACTATTATATGTGTGTGCATTTAATCATTTTTGTATGAGAGTTTCTTCACTTTGTCTGGGGCGAGCTCGGGGTCGTAACATATCACTGAAGACTGTTTACTGGAAGATAGGACTGACCTTTACCCCAGAATGCAGACCTGGAAGGACGCTTAAGTTGTTTAATTTCCAATGGAGTTGTTTTTTTTGAGTTCCGATCTTAATTGTTATTATTGAATACCTGATATGTGATAATTGTTACAGCTGTTGTTTTTCTTATGCAATTTGATTAATTAATAACCTTGTAATTGTTTTGATTTGTGGCCTTAAATGGGCAGGAGAAATTGCCGTTTTCCAGAATCATTTGTGACGAGGACGATGTCAAAATGGAATTTAACCTATAGATAATTAATCAGATAGTATAATTATTAATAAATCTAACACAAGTCCTGAAAAATAAGGTCAAAACCTACCATGACGTAGTAGTGACGGAAGAGTTTGAGCTTCTCCAAATTCATGGCGGCTGCAAGTCAAAAATCAAAGTCAGTTAGTCTCCGGAATTCTTTGGTGGAATCATCCGCAGACTCGCCTTTTCCGTCGGTGCTTGATGCCTCTTGCAGGTGACGGATGGACCTGCCAAAATATTCGCAATGTGTAAGTTTCTGTTCTGAATCGCGGAATGGGAAGCAACGGGTTAAAGACAAACCAGACGACAGGGAAGAGGATGGCGCCGCAGCAGATGAGGTCTACCAGAAAGAGGATCTCCTTCCACAGTGGGTACTCGCTGGAGCCTTCCTCGGTGGACTCGATGATGATGTACGCCACGTTGGCCAGACACTGTAAATTTGTCACAAAGTTAACAAAAACAAAATGAACTCCACTGAACTGTGATTTTGTGTTGCTTGGCACAAGAATAAAGCTCAATATATTTCAAATAGATTCCTTTTTTTCAAGAGTTAATTCTTGCATTGAAATAAAAAACAATGACTTAATTTTGGTTACCACATATCAACAATGCTTAAAATAACTAAGGAAAAGTGAGAAGGCTACTTAGGTATCAAAATATAATGAATACTAAAAATGTTTAACAACGTGAAAAAGGGAAAACTTATTTAAAATATGACGTTTTGTTTCAAAATGAATTGTTATGGTGAGTTAAAATGCTAAGCTAAAAAGCAAAATTTTCACATTTGTTTTCAATAGCTGAAAACAGTTTGATTTTTAAAATTAATTTTTGTAGTTTCTATACAAAATGCCTAAAAACCGTGGCAGTAAACTACAGAATATTTGCAGTATTTATTACCTGCAGTGGGATGACGATCATGAAGATTTTCTTCTCCTTGTCCGACAAGATGTACTTGACAAAAGCCCAGCCGGTGCCGATCAGCGCCAGAGTGATGAACAGCAGTGCCCCTTTGAGCCTGGGAGGGAGACCCCGTTGTTATTGTCTGATGCACTCTCCAGGACATAGAAATAAGAAGGTGGGCAGGCTGACTCACAGGTGAGTGATGTAATACATGACGGCCCAGCCCTCGATGGGGTGTCCCTCCGTGTTGATGAAATGATAGTTGATCTGAAAGAGAACGAGAGTAAGCTTTGTGAGAAGAACTTGGCTTTGTTGACCGCATCTGACCAAGAGTTGAAAACGACATAGTATAGTAAGGCTTTTTTTCTTTAAAAAACGACATAGTATAGTAAGGCTTTTTTTTCTTCAAAAAACGACATAGTATAGTAAGGCTTTTTTTTCTTCAAAAAACGACATAGTATAGTAAGGCTTTTTTTTCTTCAAAAAACGACATAGTATAGTAAGGCTTTTTTTTCTTTAAAAAACGACATAGTATAGTAAGGCTTTTTTTCTTCAAAAAACGACATAGTATAGTAAGGCTTTTTTTTCTTTAAAAAACGACATAGTATAGTAAGGCTTTTTTTTCTTTAAAAAACGACATAGTATAGTAAGGCTTTTTTTCTTTAAAAAACGACATAGTATAGTCAGGCTTTTTTCTTTAAAAAACGACATAGTATAGTAAGGCTTTTCCCGTAAAAAAACGACATAGTATAGTAAGGCTTTTTTTTCTTTAAAAAACGACATAGTATAGTAAGGCTTTTCTTCTTTAAAAAACGATATAGTATAGTAAGTATTCAGACTTACGCTGTGGAAGACCAGCGATGTGGACTTGGTGAAAGCCAGTGCCGCCATCAGCCAGTGGATCTTAAAAACGCTGTACCTACAACACAAGCCACATTGACAATGTTGACAATGCTCCATCACCCTTCAGAGATAGGCGTGCGGTCGCTTGCCATACCTGTGCTTCATAAGCGTGTACACCCAAAACAAAGCGGCCGTAAAGAAGACTGCAGCCATCGCGATGTAGAGGCGGGAGAGCGGGATTTCGGCCGCCGACAAGAACCCGCCTGGATTCTTCTCGGTTACTTCCAGCTGAGGGAGGGCAGGCGAGGGGCGTTATGGTTAGCGAGTCGCGTCGGACGGCTAGATACTCACAGTAAAGGAGTAAGGCAGGTCGATGCCGGGCGCCATGTTTTGGCAGTAGTAGAAGTTAAAGTTGTACAGGCCTTCGGAAAGCAGGCCGAGAAGCAGATGGAACTGTGAAGGAGAAAAGGTCAGTGGGGTCACATCGCCGGGGTCACATGGTAAAGCCGCACTTACATCGAAGGCGTAGGTGTCATTGACCTTCTCCAAAGCCAGTGTAATCTGCTTGGTGGACGCCAACTGAAACCAAACGTAGATTTAAGATTTTTTTTTACAACTGCGGCGATAAGGACTGAAAATCTCACTTGGAAATCCATTGTGGTCTTTTCATCTTTTTTTGGCTCCACGGGCTCGGCGTTAGTTTTCGCCTTTGTGTCGTCCACCGTCGAAACGGGGGTCTTTTCGCCGTCTTCCACCGTTTCCGCGGGATTTACCGGAGCCGGGTCATTGGCTTCCCTTTTGGTTTTCTGACCTGAATGAAATAGGCGTTACGGATTGGGCGGGGCAGTCCAATACAAAGGGTTAAGACGCTAACCTTTCTCTTCGGTTGGCACGCTGGGCTTCGGTTTGCCGGTCAGTACACCGTCATGATTTCCGAGGACGTGGACATTGACGCTAGATGGCGAGAAAACGGTCATCATTTCTATTCCTCACATCGCGTTGGCGTGAACTTACCTTGAGCTGCTGATGTTAATCAGAAAGAGGATAAGAGGCTCATTGCTGGTCACTTCGGTGATCTTGAGAGGACATGTCCCAGTCTCTTCAGCCTGTGAAAAGGGGAAAAAGAAAAAAAACATGGCATCAAAACGGTTGCTAATGTAAACAAAAACGTGTCAAGTTCTAGGTTTCTGTTTTGAGGAACAAAGTATTACATCAAGACATCAACTGTCACTACACAGGGTGAGAAGATTACTACTTCTGAGTAATATGCACTGTGAAGTCAATGTGAATGTGTCATTAAAAAAAAAACACAGAAGTGTTTGTAACGAGCCTAAAATAAATCATGAATCCTGTTCCAGACCAAGTTTAAAAAAATGGACCTCTCAGAACAATAGCAAATGGCCTATGCTACATAGCTAGCAAGTTTCAAGACCATTGGTTCATGAATGATGAAGAAAAAAGGATTCAAAAGTTAGTGTTCACAAGAACAACAACAACTATTTAGCCTGTAATAAAAGCACTTTTTTTTCTAGTGTCGAACGGTTTGGCCTGTAAAACTACATGTTTTGATTCCCACTATAATTTTTTATAGCTGGAGTACTTCAAAAGTCTCAAAATATTTTTGTACTTTCTTACCAAAAGACATTCAAAATTTGAAGTTACATTCATGTCTTTTAGACAAATGTTAACTGTTGTTCCACATTTTGTTACATTAATAACAAAGGATGAGCTTGTCATTTGGGTTTTTAATTTTAACAAAATAAAGGATTTTTAAAAATTAATTTCTATTTAAAAATCTCAAAAACGTGTATATGGACAATTTTGAGGTCAACAATAGCTCTAAATAATTCATCGACTATCAAAATAGTTAACAATTAATTTAAAAATGAACAGAAAAACGTTGGCAGCCTTAGAAAACGTTGTGTAATACGCTAATAATGGAGTTGGATGTATGTTTATGGCAGTTATTATTTGATAACTAGTAATGATAAGGTATTGGGAATACTCACTGTGTAGGACAAGACTCCACTCACACGGGATCTGGAAAGAGTGAACCCAACCTGAAAAGAAAGAGAGTAATGTATCACA
This sequence comes from Stigmatopora nigra, assembly GCF_051989575.1. Taxonomy (NCBI): domain Eukaryota; kingdom Metazoa; phylum Chordata; class Actinopteri; order Syngnathiformes; family Syngnathidae; genus Stigmatopora; species Stigmatopora nigra. The sequence goes on from NC_135513.1 coordinate 13,632,887, forward strand.
TGATGGGGAATGAGTGCAATTTTGCACGTGACTGACTCCTTTTTTTCACCCCAACACAAGCGAATGTGATGAAGTGAACAAGCCGCCATAAAGCTTCTTACCGGGTTCAAACTGTAGTTGACGAGCTGTTGTGGGAGCCGTAGGGAATGTAACTTCATGTCCAGGGTTCCATTGGCATAAAAGCCAAATGTGTTGAGGTGGACGAAAAAGCGAGATTCATTCTGGTGATTGCAAAGAAGCAAGACATTACTGGTCAGACAAACTTGACTGTTGCCACATAGTGACTAAAGTACTTTTTAAGATATAAAATCAAGAAGAAGAAACTCAGTACTATAAAAAGTTGTCACCAAGTGTTAAGAGGTAAATACACGATAATAATTGTTTCAAAAAGTACATATTAAATCAATAAATTCCTTTTCCATTAAAAGGGTGGAAGAAGTTTTAGCTGAATTTCAGAAGTGAACTTTGGTGCCATTTGTTTGTCAACAAGAAAAAAATGTCCACGTCGAAATGTAGCAAATCGAAACGTTGCGTTCACGTGCAATTTAAAAACTTGGAATTTCAGAATGTGGTGCTTAAGAACCCGTGACAATTGAATTGCATGCTTTTTGGCATTATACAAGTATAATATGCAAAAAAATAACATTAAAACAAAACGTGTAACTAACCCCTAATCCACATTTCAAAAGTGAAAATTGATAACGTCAAATGATGTAATTACATATCGCGTGGGTTATTTTTACTGGCATGGACGGATTTTGCTACTGTATTTTTGGGGAGAATTACTCGGCTATAACCGCAATTTGACGACTTACCTTCAGCGTGAGTTTGTGTATCCTTGCTTTGCATCCACTCAGAAAAAATAATAGTATGAATCCAGCCACGACACCAGTTCGTTCCACCACGGCCATATTACCGCAGAGAGAACGAGAAGCTACGTTACCAACCAAAACGATGTCCGAAGCGGTTCCGTCCCTCGTTTGCTAACGTTCTCCAAACAACAAAAATATGAGCAACGCAGATAAACGGCCAGCGAAATATACTTTAAATCACGTCGATTATCAAAAAATACTACTATTTGGTGAAGCCGGCGCGCTTACATTGCTACAAATCAACGGCAGCTTTGAAAATTTAGCATTTAGCTCATATCGCTTCCTGGTGTTGTACTCGCGACTAGCCAAACATTTAACAAGGAACCGGATGTGACGTTGGCATATCCTCGTCACTTCCAGGATAGAGAAGAGAGAAAACAAAATAAAAAACGCTCTTTAACTGTCATATTTATTTAGTAAATTCATTTTGTGGCGTGTAATGTTTATTTTTGAAACATGCAGTGGCGGAATTTGAATGAATTATGGTCATATGAAATGCAGTGTTGACAGACCACTTCCTGTTACACGTCGCGATGTATGATGACGTCACGTACGTCTATAGGTTTGAAACGTGAAAACAACAAAGTATTTACGTAATACGTCTAGGGCCAATCATGTATAATAATAATAATAACAATAATAATAGTAATAATAATAATAATAATCTGCCATTAATGCCAATGAATAACGACCATCCAGAGGCAGTCAATAATAAATAAAACTGCCATAAAAAATGTGTTATTGGGGGCCATAACCAGAGTATATTTGTTTTTGTTCATTTTAATTAGATAGTTATCGTATTTGAACTATGATTTAATCTTACAATTCTTAAAAATATGTTGATTAAAAAATGCATGAATGACTCAAAATGTGTTGTGTACACCAGATTTGTTATTTTTTTAAGTGACCAAAAAAAAAAAAAAATAGAAAAAGTTTGCCTACCTTATTCGTTGATACATAACTCTCATTGTTTTGAATGGAAGTACAACTCCTAAGTTCTAGCCCTCCCTGAAAAAGGAGAAAAAATAAAGTGAAAAATAGCACTCTATCTTAAAGTAGAAATGACCACAGAACTAAAAAAAAAAAACCCTACTTAAAAACTTTATTTAACATGGTCTTCATCACACACACAGCATTTTATCATCAGACCTATGACATCATCAATTCAATCTCAACCCCCGTATTTTCATACATTGTATGGCTCATTTTTCCATGATGGATTTTCACCCACCCACATAATCATAAGGGGTGTGCCATGCCTCCTTGCCCAGTGTACTGCAGCACTCCACAGCATTATTCTTGACCCTCCCTTCCTTCCTCCCCCGATATACCAACAGAGAACGCCCATGGTGCCTTTGAGAGGCCAAAGCAAAGGAATTGCCTGGTCATCAGCTTCACACACATAACCAAAACACACACACTAAGACCCCCGTCATAAAAAGCCAAAGACTCACCACTCTGACATTGAGGCGTTTTAGACGGAGTACTCCCAAAACGGTCACCGTAGAAGATATAGAACTTCTTGAGGGATGTGCGCCTTAAGGTGGATCAAAGTCACTTTGCTGCTTCACCTGTTTGGTCCAGGTAAGTCATTATTACATATTAAAAAGTAAAAATAGTCACATAGAGAACTGGAGGTGGGAAATAAATCAACAAGACTGTAAAGAAAGAAGTGACATGGTTGAAAAGATACAGTGGAAATGTCATTTTAGGATCTTTGTTTTGATTTAATAAGAAAAAAAAGTACTTTGTACATAAGTCATTTCTTCATTTGAAAATATATTGCATTTTAAATATCATATGGAGTCATGAGTAAATAATAAATTAAATTAGAATTTAGAACACTATAACATAGATTTACTGTGTTATATTGTATATTGATTTTATCCCATTATTTTTCTTTACTGATTGGCTATCAGAAATTACATGATTAATTTTTTGTGTTAACAAGTTTTTAACAAATATTTTCATTTAAATTGTGGTATTTTTAAGTACAAAAAAATAAAAAGGTTAAGAAATGTCAAATTTGAGGTCCTACATGCATTTTAAATACCATAGAGTGATGATTAGTAAATAATAAATTAAATTAGTATTTAGCACATTATAACATAGAAGACTCAGTGTTATATTGTATATTGATTTTATCTCATTATTTTTCTTCACTGGTTGGCTAGCTGAAATTACATGGTTATTATTTTGCTTATTTTTTAGTGTTTTGAGAAATTATATTCATTTAGATTATTTTAAGTGCAAAAAAATGGAAATATTATAAAATATATCATATTTGATGTCCCACAGTCAGTCTTATGCTTACAGTAATCCAAGAAAAATTAAATTACTAAAAAAAAAAGAATATATATGGTAGGAGTCGTGTTCCTAATGGCTGACAAAAGTTATTTACTTCAAAAAATCCAATTCATTCACGACTGAAACACCTCAAGACAAAAAACAAAAAAACCCTAACAACTATCGGAAAAGTCGAGGGGCGCAGATATAAAATCCCTCCCAAGCAGGCGCCGAGGAAGGAGGAGAAAACGTTGGGCGTCCAGTGGAACAATGGCGCTGGAAAAGAGGAGCTTGTTCTTTGGAGTTGGGCAGGGTGTCCGTCCTTCCTTCCTCAAAGGAACACATTGGGTGGATTCAAGCCCGCAATAAAACAATGGTACACAATAGATCATCTCAAAGCGCTCTCATTTCACATGATAGCAACATTTCTATTGACCTTTTGTCTGCCGTGTGTAACAATGACTCAGCCAAGATGAGGAAAAATAATCAAGACGCAGCATTTGGCCTCTAATGAAAAGTCTGCTTTTCAGCTACTTCGTCTCCCACGGCAACGCACGCACCTGACGCGTTTACGACAATACCGCCATCCGAAGATGCGGAAAGTGCACGTTGCCCTTTGACCTTGTCGCCCTCAACTCTGGTGGTTAGGTAAGGTGTAAATCTAATTTGTGGAAAAAACAGAATTTGGTTCTAAAGTTGATTTGTTCAGGTTTGGAGATCCGGTGGAGGTCAACTGCTCAGTGCCGATGGAGATGTTTTCTATGCTGGGATGGGTCACATTGGTGAGAGCAATTCAACTTTTGTCCCACTTTACACTCCACAAAAACATAATTTCCACCTAAGCAACCAAATTCAAAGCATTTCCACCATATTGAATAATGTAGGCTCTCCTTTTTAAGTCTGAAACAAGAAATTCTCTCAGAATTTTGACCAAATCACCACCATATCCCATAAAGTAGGTTCTCTTCTTTAAGTCTGAAACAAGTTCTCAATAAAAATGACCTTTGACCTCATTAACCCTATATTAAATTCTTTAATTTCATATTACTGACATCTTTAGCAACCTTTTATTCAATCTTGCCAAATTATTTTTCCTGACCTTTTTGGTCATTTGAGGTAACTTAGAAAAACAAGAAACTCAATCTCTCAATTTTGTGATTATTACAAACAAAAACAATTTCAAACTAACTACGATCACCCTGTCATGCTAAAACTGAAACCTCTACACAACCAAAAACTGCGCAAAATTCAAACCTACAAGCAAAAATATGTCCACACTTAACTGAAGAGTGAAATACAAATTCAAGTATTAATAAATATGTATGCTTAAGTTTTAAGCCATCCACAAATATAGCAGCCATTTAATTGCACTTAACAATAAAAACCAACAAGACCCTCCAACCATTCTACAATCGAAAAATCATACTATTCCGGACCATTAAATATTTACTATATTAAATGAATATGGAGCAAAAATCCAATTAATTTTGAAAAGTAAACATCCTCAAATTCTGTAACGACCCCCTAACGGCATAACATGTGATTGATATGATTTTCAGCTGTCACCGCAGCCCACCACGGATAGCTTTCTAGTGTGGAAAGTGGACCACCTGACCGAGTGGAGCATCACCTCCATGTGTTACGCCGTGTCAGACCTAGAAGGATCTTGTCACCGTAAACTCCCCGTCCTGGTCTACAGTAAGTTTTAACTCCAAACACAGGTGTCAAAGTGGTGGCCCGGGGGCGAAATCTGGTCCACCACATCATTTTGTGTGACCCGAAAAAGTAAATCATGAGTGCCGACTTTCTGTTTTAGGATCAAATTAAAATGAAGAGTATAGATGTATATTACATTTCAAGATTTTTCCCCTTTGAAATCAATCATTGTAATTTTTTAATCAATTTTTTTTCTGTTTTTAGTTCAAAAATAATTTTGTAAAATCTAAAAATATATTTAAAAAAAGCTAAAATAAATATTGTTTTAGATCTATAAAAAAATGAATATTTAGGGTTTTTAATCCAGTTATTTTAATCCATTTATAAAAAAAATATCTAAATATTATATCTAAAATGGTTCGTCTCAGTCCAATTGAGGGGCTTGTGGGACTTCAGTCTTTTGTCTTTTCCCATTTTCCAATCAGAACCCCCAGATGACGTCTCCCTGACTTTAGCGAACCACACGGGCTCCCTATTGGAGCACCACGAGTTCTCCCTCCACTGTACCGTCCACAACGTGGCCCCGGCCAGAAACCTCCTTGTGACCTTCTACCGAAACCAAAGCCGATTGGCGCAATTACACTCCAACATAACGGACGACACACCTGTTACTGAAGTCTTCGCTCTGGACGTCCTCGCCACGAGGGAAGACGACGGCGCCAACTACTGGTGCGAGGCGGAACTACAACTGCAGCCAACGGAAAGCCAGAAACCCATAGCGGTTGCGTCGGAAAAAGTCACAACAACTGTCCTGTGTAAGTCAAATGATTAGTTAGATTAGATGACTATTAGCAGCTACTTTTAGCATTTAAAATATTATTTTTTTTACCCGCAGTTGGTCCACAATTGCTTTGCCCAGCAAAGCTTCAAGTAAAGATGGGAGAAAGCTTACACTGTGACGTCCGAGGAAACCCCGAACCGTCGGTTATCTGGCTCAAAGATGGCCGCAAGGTGATCCCGCCCACTCGCTGCAGTAGAGCGCACGCTGGAAAATACACAGTACTCGCCACAGGACTTTTTAAACAGAATGTAACCGTGGAAGTGGAGGTGGTCAATTGCAGAGGTACGATTTTTTTGTGTTTAACTTTTTGAGTCAAAAAGTGATCTAATTTTACCTTTTTTTTTGTTTTAGGCACTGCAAGTGTGTGTAAAAAACTCTTCCTGCTGCTTGTACTGATGGTGAACTTACTGTGAAGGTTAAAAAACAAACAAAAAAGTCTCACTGCTGTTAATACAAATGTCCGCTGCTGGGAGGGAAATTTTTGTCAGGGACTTTTGGTTTAGTTTTGTATTAAGATTGTTGTTTTTGTGTTCAGGATGACTATTATTTTTGTATATTTGCGATAATTACAGAGTGCAAATTTTATGGCCAGATATCAGATCACATGGAGATGTACTGAAGATTTTGGCAAATGTCCCTGGACTGCCAATTTGGTAAAAAAAATCCCTCAAAAAGGCAACTTGGTGCCTGTAATTTGAGTAAAATAGCTTCAAATGAATTGGACGTCTTTCTTGGATATTTATCATCAATTATAGCCAAAGAGCTCAAAATAGCTGCTGTCTAGGTACTTTTAATCATTTTACACTTTTCCAAAAACGGCATATTACATTTTTTGTGTGATTAAGTGCAACACAAATGACAAATTTGAAATAACTTCCCCCCAAAAAAATCCCCACCATGTTTTAGGGCCATTGTGAATCATCGACGTCAAATACATTTGAATGTTTTATATATGCTCTCTTATTTTTTAAATTTCATCTTTAAATAAATATATAAAAAAAAACATTAAGGACGTCCCATGTTTTTTTTTTTTGTTATACCCAAGTTTCAGTCCGAGTTGGAATCCAAGACGATGACTTCGTTATTCTCCGCTGTGACGTAGGAGGCGCTGGAACCTTCGACCGGCGAATCGGCTTCGTGGGGAAGGTCTTCTTCGTCTAGCGGAAGGGACATTGTGCTTTGATCCAAAACGGGCGGAATGACGATTGAAGGCTGCATCTTCTCAGATCTGGACTTTCGCCTGGTCACAATTTCAATAAACCTTCATTGATCTGCTTTAAGAAGCACCGAAAACTGGCTATACTCACGGAAACATGGCGTGCAGTCCCAATAACTTCCTGCTCTCTTTCAGTAGCACCCTAAAAAAATAAGCAGCACTTGAACGCCACTCGATATCGGTGCTTGGACGTTTGGTCGCCGGTCAAATGGTGACAGGGAGTTTATTGTTGAAACCAGCTCTCAAAATTATATTCAGTTTAATATCCAAGTACTGTTTAATATCCAAGAGATAATTTAATATACAAGTACTGTTTAATATCCAAGTACTGTTTAATATCCAAGAGATAATTTAATATACAAGTACTGTTTAATATCCAAGTACTGTTTAATATCCAAGAGATAATTTAATATACAAGTACTGTTTAATATCTAAGTACTGTTTAATATCTAAGTACTGTTTAATATCTAAGTACTGTTTAATATCTAAGTACTGTTTAATACCTAAGTACTGTTTAATACCTAAGTACTGTTTAATATCTAAGTACTGTTTAATATCTAAGTACTGTTTAATATCTAAGTACTGTTTATTTTCTAAGTACTGTTGAAAAAAGTAGATATTTAGATATTAAACTCTCTCTGATGAATATAATTTTGAGAGCTAGTTTCAACAGTAAACTCTGTCACCATTTGACCGGCGACCAAACGTCCGGTCATGTTACCTACCTGGTCTGCATCCAGCCTTTGGGCCAAAGAGGTTTGAAGTCCTTGACCAACAAGGCCTTGAGGTAGTCATCAAATTGTTGGTTCTCTTTCCTTCTGCCTTGAAAAAGGGACATTTTCTGTCTAAGAACATGACAGAGCGCCTCTCTAGACGCAGAAGGAGAAAATGATAATTGTTGCTTGTCCTATTTATAGATTGTATATTTTCACTTGATCACCTGACCCGCTCGTTCCACTTGAACAACTTCCTGGGCCCGCCTCCTTTTCTGGAGCCCTTGTCCTCCTCCAAGTCGTACTTGGCCTCACTTCCGTCATCCATGGCCCTGACGACCAAAGGTACATTTTAATGTTAGCAATTGTAATTTCTTCAAATTATCGGCTGCTAACAGAATTTTTTTTCCGTTTCTACAGTTTGTAAGGAGCATGGCGCTATCATTTTTTGGAATCCAGTGTATTTTTTACTATTTAGGCCTTCAATTTTCTCAAAAAATGTGCTTTAGGGGTTCATTTGAACGACCAAACTCACTGCAGGGTTTTTCCTTGCTCATATTCGTGACGCCGTTTCTTGAACTGTGCAATCTGTTCTGGCATGGCTCGCTCGATTGCCTGCCTCAGCTTCCACATGGGATCCTCCATATTTGAAATCTCTTCCTATATTGCAGAGAGGGTGAAAAAAATAACAAAACCCAATGGGTAAAGAATATAGTAATGTCCGCTACTGGTATGGATGGAGCTAGTGAAGAAGCACTCACCGCCATCTTGAGTCTCTTGACTCGCTTGAGGAGCGTTTCCTTGCTGCAGGGCAAGAAGGAGGACAGGTGCGTGTACACTCGGGACCGCAAGTTGCCGCCGTGCTCGCGACATTGACAATCGATGCTTATGTGGAAGACAGATCAGAAATGTCAATGGAAATTGAAATTACTTGCCATTTTATACCTTAATGAAAACCTTCAAAAATGTACTTCATTCTCTATTAAAATGTGTGATACTCACTCAAGCAAAATGGAGTTGATTTCCGGGGTGAAAAACTTGAGTTTGGACTCTCCCTCCGCGGTCTTGGCTGCCTGCTGAAACACATTTTTAACAAACATTTAACATAAGAAACATTTTTATAGATCTAAAACAATGTTAATTGTAGTTTTTTAAAATAAATTTTTAGATTTTACAAAAAAATGATTTTTGAACTAAAAACACCCAAAAAAATGGATTAAATAATTATAATTATTGATTTAAAAGGGGAAAAATCAGGAAATTTAATATACATCTTTACTCTTCATTTTAATTTGATCCTAAAACAAAGTCGGCACTGATTATTTACTTTCCCGGGCCACACAAAATTATTCGGCGGGCCAAATCTGGCCCCCGGGCCTCCACTTTGACACCAATGCTTTAGGGGAATGAAGCTAAAGGCTCACACAATGAAATTATAGGAGAAGATGAAGGACGGAATCAAGTATTTGTGATGTATAGTGATGCCTTCATACATTACATTTTTGTGGATTTTTAAAATGTATTAATGGCGACCAACCAATTGACCAAGATAGACCTTACCATCATCAGAGTCTTGATGCTGTCCTCCAGGGTTGGCGGTAATCCCTCGGGAAAGGCGACGCACGGCAACCATCCCACGCACGCCGGATGAACTTTCGCCGCTTGGGTGGTAGGAGGAGTCACTAAATCGACTTCCGGCGGCCCGTGATAGTCGGCCTCCGTTAAAGACGGCGGCGAAGGCACCTCGTCGCCGACGTCCAACAAGCAGTCCAAATCGATGTCGAACTCCACCGTGCTGGCGGCCTGGAGAAGGGCTTGGTCGTCGGCGGCGCCGATCAAGCTGAGCAGAGGGTCGGCCAATCCCGAGCCGCCTCCGGCGTCCGCCGCCATCTCCGTTTTATGGCGTTCCAGCTCCTTCTCCAGGCGGAACTTCTTCAGCATGCGAGTGACGCTCAGAGGGCCGGTTCTTTTTTTCCCCTTTTTTGTCAGATCGTCATCAGCGCTGAAGGAGAATGCTGGCATTTCGAAAAACATTTTATATATCAACATATTCTTACTAAGCTTACCTTGACTTTGCATCTATATCGTCCTTATCCTGTTGAACTTTTCTAGATCTCTTCTTCTGCCTCTTTTGTTCTTCTTGGACTTTCTGGACAGTTACCAAAAAAGGGATTATTTATTTATTTTTTACCCATTTACCACTCAACTCAGAAAGTTGTCCTTCAAAAAACAAGGATGTCCCGTTTGGTTCGCCATTTTAGAAATAATATTTAGATTTTTTATTCTATTTTATAAATGGATTAAAAGAACTGGATTAAAAGCCCTGAATATTCAGGTTTTTATAGATCTAAAACAATGTTTATTTTAGCTGTTTTAATACATTTTTTAGATTTAGCAAAATTATTTTTGAACTAAAAACAGTAAAAAATGAACTAAAAAATTACAATTATTTATTTGAACGGGGAAAAAAAACAAGATTTTTTAAAATATTTTTTTTAGATTTTACAAAATGATTTTTGAACTAAAAACACAGTTAAAATGAACAAAAAATTACAATTATTCATTTAAAAGGGGGAACATCAGGAATTTTAATATACAACTATACTCTTCATTTTAATTTGATCCTAAAACAGAAAGTTGGCACTCATCATTTACTTTCTCGGGCCGCACAAAATGATGCAGCGGGCCAGATTTGGCCCCCGGGCCGCCACTTTGACACCAGTGTTTAAAAACAACCGAGAGATTTTTCCACCTACCTGGGAAGCCTCGGGCGGGGACTCATCCCTACTGGTTTCGGAAGCCTGTCGGAATTGCAGCACGCCGGTGTTGACGTAAAAGCCTCCGAATTCGGGAGCGATGGAAGACGGCACGTATTCATCGTACTGTGGAAACAACATTGTTCTAATTCAAAACACACAAGATGATTTTTTGCTTTTCTTCCACGCATTTTGTACTCACGGCTTCCGAGTTGTCAATAAAAGAATCCTCATCGTCGTAGCCGTCACCGATATCAATCAAGTCTTGAAGGCGGTCCGGCTTTTTCTTTGTGGCCTGCAAGAAAGATGGCGTTTTCTCCCTGGCACTCCCCAAAATGACTTTTGAAGAGTAAAATAACTGACATATTTTTCCTCCATCTTCCGCACAAGTTCGGTGATATGCGCCTGCTCCCTTTTTTCTTCAGCTTCAAACTTGTTGCTGGTTTGGACTTCATCTTTATTGCCCTTGTGGGGAGAAAAAAGCACTTTTTAAGCGGTTCAGGTTACATGAACAGATTAATAGGAAAGTCATTCATTTTGATAAGTCAGGAGAATACATATACACACAATTATATGAAAATGACTGAGGACTACTCTACAATTATTGGTCAAATTAAAATAAATGAGCTTCCAAGAATTAATTTCATTATGTCATGTAAGCACAACTCAAGCTTTCTGTGCAGGCAAAATTCAATAACATTTTCATTATTTGCCGATGAAAACTGGGCCACAGGTTCAACTCCCCTGGCCTACATACTAATGTTGTTGCAAAACAAAACGACTCATATACGCCCAATAAAAGTTAAAATTTGGTTTAAAATAAATATAAAAACACGCCCGAAGTACAACAATTTAATTCCAATAGCTAACGAAAATTGAGCCGCAAATTCGACTCCCCGGGCCTAGCTAGACCATTTTCAAATGTAAACAAAAAATAAAAATAAACAAACACACCCGTAGTACAACAACAATTTGGTTCCTATATCAATTTTAACCCCGTTTGTCATTTTTACCTTGTCCGCTAGCAGTTGAACGTAACTAAACTCGTTGAAAGTGTTTTGTTCTGGCTCCAACAAGGCCACAACAAGGCGGACCGTAGCCGAACCGGAGTCCGGGGATGGGGACCCGGCCCGGGCCGGTCCGGAGACACAACCGCTGTCCGTCGACGCCTTCGCCTCGAAGACGGTTCTGGTAACCGTCTGGGGCTTGACGTCACGGGGCAGCTCGGTGAGCCGGACCCGACGTGCCTGGGCCATCTTGCTAGCGAACAAAAACGCAGTTTTTTTTGCCGCAGCCTAGTTAAATTTAACGGTTAAATCAAATTAGGAGTGCCGTTGACTAGAAATTAAGCGTTCAGTGGCGTCAGGTGTGCAGTTAACGGCACAAAATGGCCGGCGGTCGTCATTACTTTAATAGTTTTAGCTTCTCTGTATTTACACAGCACAAGTCCGTTAATTATACCCATAACTCGAGGAAAGTATGATAAGTTGACAAAAAGAATAAAGTGGTTGGGAATTAAAATATAAATGAATAAAATGGCTGTCAAAGTCGGAAATACAAGTGCGCAATGGGAAATACATCATAAGACATCATAGCTGTTCAACACAGTTACGAGGGAGGTCACATCGAAATGACATATATCGGCACGGGCGTCGTCACGGTTTCATCGTTACCTCAAATAAATGTCCCTTTGAATTAGATTTTTTTCATCAAAGTGTGGTTTTTGGTCAGGATCGAAACTCAGTTTGGACTGTTTCAAGTGTTACTGTAAAAATCCAACAACTATGAGGAGGGCCCGATCACGTGATCGGAGATGTAATTGATATAAGTTGATATAATTATTTGATATACATAATTTAAGTTAAATTCTAACTATTCACACTGGCATTAATTAAACGTTCCCTTCTTCCAAATCAAGCAAATTTGCCCAATTGCATTAGTAAATTAAAAAGAAAGTGCAGTACATTTCTCCACCACAGAGCGGCAGTAAAGACAAGCTAAAAAGGATACACCGTATTTTTCACTTTTTGACAGGATATTTTCCTTAAATTAGGAATAACCCATAGTGTTAAACACACAAAAATATTTCAATAATGCTAAATTAAACATTTTAGGAAAATACCTGTACCAGATAAGTGTAATAGTTATGTGTCAGGAATCTAATAACATAAAACTATATATTCCTTTGCTATTGACAATTTAACTCCCATTTAAAAGTGCTTGTATAGTAAGAATTTGGTTTCCAGCTACTGCCAAATACATAAAACAAAGCTTGGCACACCTAATGAGAAATCCTGCTGACTTTATTAAATCTGATGAACAAGATGTTTCCTTTAATTGGGAATTGAAATGCATTCATCCTATTGCACCAGGTGCCCATGTACCTCCCTCACATATGTTTATTTGGGATCCAATTCAATTTGTACAATTTTCCATGTGCTGCCTCTTTTCAAATTACCAGACGGGGCAACCACTTTCACATTTTCTTCAAAAAACAACAATTGTTCAAACACAGAATTAAGTCAAATTGTGAAGTAACACAAAAAAAAACATGTCTACAATGTCTTTTACTGTGTCTGTATTCTCACCCTCTTGCTACTGTGACAACAAAATTTCCCAAATACGGAATAAATAAACTTATCCAATGTCCAATTATAAAAAAACACTAAGTTTTTCCACCATTCCCAACCTAAAATCCCCTATATATATCCCCTTAAACATACTTTTCCAAATCAAAACCTAATTGCAGTCAAAGTAAACAAACACTTGGGGCCTCTAGTCTCGGAAATGGAGTATTTATCTCATTTCAGAGGGTCTTAAAGAGCCCGGCACGGCTACGTCACCCCCCCCCCCCCCCTCTTGCACGCCAACCCGCCGCAGTCACTCTGCACGGAATTGACTTTGACAATTACAATAACGGGATAATTGCAATCTGTCACCATACATTCCGTGTTAGCATATCACTAAATAACCCATTCGGAGGGTGATTGCCTCCACACATGTCCTTCATTTGCATAACCCCCCCACCCCTCTTTGCAGCCCACCCCTCCCACATACACACACATACACACACATCCTCCACCACCCCATTTTTGTAATTATACATGAATTTCACGGTGCAAGCGCAAGGCTTTTAATGCAAATATGGATCCCCTCCACCTCCAAAAGGGGCGTGTGTGTGTGTAAGGGGATCAGATTGCAGCCAATTTTGCTTTGTCAAGCCCCCCCCCCCCCCTCAAAGCCCCCACCTCTTCAACGTGTTAATGGGATGGAAGTTATTTGAGCCGATGACACGGGCTGCATTAAGACAATAAACACGATGGAGACAATGAACCAAAACACACCCGAATGGACCAAAAAAAAAAAAGATGGCCGGCCGGGACAGATGGACTCGCCAAAAGGGAGGGGCGGGGGGCTCAATATGTGTTTGCGAGGTGGTCTACTCGGTGACACGGGCCCCGCCGGTGTGAGATGAGAGTGGTTGAAATTAGAGGACAATACTGGTTCCCAGAAGTGGATCATTCATTCATTCATTCATTAACAGAAGCAAATGGAGGCCAATATTAATGAAGTCCTTCTGTGTGGAAGCTTTTGTTGTCAATTGGAGGAGAAGGAGTTAAAAATCAAAGTTGGGGAGGGGGGGGGGTGTTCATCTTGGCTGGGCAGGATTTGCATGAGAAATGAGTCAAATAATTGCAATAGGGTTGACGTAAAGGATTATTTGGAGAGTTGCTTTATTGCTTTTTATGGGGGTGATGTATCAGAAATTTGGGGGAATATAATGCGCAGAAATATTGCCAAGAGGAAACTGTAGGATGGTAGTTAAAGCTTTTGTAACAGTAGATTTGTGGGTATTTTGTTTTTTTAAGACTGAAAATTTGGGGCTGGCACGGTGAGGAGGGGTTGGTGTGGGGGGCTCGCAGTGCTGGGGTCGAGAGGTCGATTCCTGGAGTGGGTTTTCCCCAGGTACTCTGGTTTGACTCACATTCTCAAAAATATGTATGCTAAGATAATTGAAGAGTCTAAAATAATGTGTCAAAGTGGCGGCCCGGGGGCCAAATCTGGTCCGCTGCATTATTTTGTGTGGCCCGGGAAAGTAAATCATGAGTGCTGACTTTCTATTTTAGGATGAAAATAAAATGAAGAGTATAGATGTATATTACTCGATTTTCCCCCTTTTAAATCCATCATTGTTTTTCGAGCGGAGCCTGACCACAAGCATCCCAGAATCGCATGTTTGGATTTTACGGCGCGTCCCAGAGGTCGTCGCAAATGTGGGTAAAAAAGCCATTTGGAGACACGGCCTCTTTTTCTTGGACGCCATTGCAAAAGCCTGGTGGCGTTTTATAGGCCTATGAAACATTGGAAATTGACTCGGATTGGAGTGGAAATGGACATCGTGGGGCTCGAGTCAAAAGGACGACGTACAAGTGATGACGACTGGATTCGCTTCAACGACGGACGGTAGCGCTTTGACTTATGAGTATTCATCGGGTGGCGCTTGTAAGTCAAAATTGGAATATAGTGTAAGTACTTTTGAAAAAATATTGGCAGGTAGATTACCAATAGTTTTTTTTTCTATTACTAGAATGATAGTTATATATTGTATTGTTTTATATGCTACATTATTGTATATATTGCTATTTTACTATATTTATTTTCTATTGTTTTGAGGGAAAATGTGACTTTAAACTAAAAATTAAATGGAAATAAAAGTTGAATTGTATCAATTTTGTGTAATTTTGAGTAATTACAAATGTGTGTGTATATATATATATATATATATATACATTTCATTTTTTTAAAAAATATAATGACATTTTATATGCATATGAATGTGCATTTAAACTTCATCATTATATTATTGTCATTATTGTCATTATTGTCATTATTATCATTATTATCATTATTGTCATTCTTATCATTATTATCATTATTCTTATCATTATTATCATTATTCCTATCATTATTATCATCCTTATTATTATTAGTTATCATCATTTTTATTAGTTATTATTATTAGTTATTATTCTTATTAGTTATTATTATTGCTATTATTATCATCAATTGTGCATTTAAACAAAATAATTAATAAAAATAAAAATGGAATTGTATCATCGGTTTATCATTGTATTTTTATAACTGCTATTATTTAAGTCATGTACTTTAAAGTAGAACAACAGAAGTCAGAAAATACTTCCTTTCTTCTTTTTCTTGTAAAAAAGCATGTATCTTTAATTACTGTTATATTTTTCAATTACTTAATGATAAAAAGGTAAGCAAAATGAGTGAATACATATTTACTTTTATTTCCTTATGATTAAATAATATCAATAATGAACAAGGACCACAAGGAGGTTCAAAATAGGTCAAATAAATATAAATATTGTCTTTAATCCCGCCCAGTTTGCATGAAAATAACACAAACAATGTGCACTAATTTCCGCATGACTGACTGATTGTTTTTCTTATAGTCACCGCTAGGCGGAGCCTTTCACCACAGCCCTCGCTTTGATTAAGCTTCAAATGAGCTGAATTTAATGAACGCTGCCTAATTAGACCGGATAACAGCTTTAATTGATAATTCATTATCTGCCACCATTTTTAAAAAACATAAATTAATTTCCTCAGCTTTGTCTTACAGTGCATGGGGGGCTCCTAAATACTCAAATGCCCCCCCCCCCCACAACGGACCCCCGTGTGTTTGTTTGTGTAAACAAGATAAATAATTACGCATGTTAGCATGACAGCTGCCAATAGGGAAACATTTTACAACATTTACCTTTTGTTTACATAGATTATGATTAAAAATGAATACATACAAATTTAGATTGTGTGTATATATATTAGGGGTGGGCCGATAGTGTATTTTTGTATGCATTTTATCTGATAGTGAGGAAATATTTTAAAATTAGCATGTTCAAAAAGTGGAAATTCAACATTATAGCTATATATGAGTTATTAGAAAATCATATTTTTGTGGAAATTAGTTGTGCAGCAGAAAATAAAGTTTAAATATTGAATAAACTCACCTGAAAGATGTTTTTTGTGATAAATGGAGGTTTCTTGATTGTGATTTTCTTGACTTTTAAGCTCTTTTTTCCTGTAAATAAAAATAGAAAGTATAAAAATGCATTTTTTTTTGCAAAAAGTACTTTTATATATAAATTGAAATGGGTAAATTGAGCTTTTTTTGGGTGATTTTATTGATTTATTTGGGGTTTTTGTTTGCAAAGTTTTTTATATGGATGTAAACAAAGTGTGTTAAACTGTAAAGGTATTTTTTAGCAATAAAGTTTTAAACTATTTTGCTGTTTGCAACTCTTTGACTGCCATTGAAAGTTTATTTCAATTATAAAGGCTAGTTTTCATCTTTTTTTGCTGCTACTGACAATAAAAGACGTCTAATCCAGTGATAATCAATTAAAAAAAATACATAAAGCCATTTAGCAGATCAAATAATCTGCAGTTTTTCCCCTTAAAGCCTAAAAATACACTTAAAAAAAGCTTATTTGCAGTTACACTCTTAAAACAGAAGGTTAATTAATAGTACTATTTTTGTACACTGGAATCCATAAAATGAGCGGAGTTAGCCCATTTAAATGTGTATTTGTGTGTGTTTACCACATTTAATCCCTCAAAACGAGAAAAAAATGGCATTGAAGGAATAGCAAACAAGAATATTCAGTCATAAGGCTGATAATTAGAAGCCATTTCGTTAATGAGCCCTTCACTTTTTTCCAAATGATCAAAGCCGACATTATTGGCACCAAAAACAAGATCAATACCTTTTTTTTTTTACTCGTAATGGCGACGCCATTCGCTCACCCGTTCGTTTGAGAGCAGGCGCCCCATCAAAAAGCGTCGGCAATTAATTTAGATTAGACTCTTAATTATCAAGCGATTGGCTAAATAATGAGCGATAGTTAAAATTAACTTGAGCGCAGCGACAGACTAATTAACGCTCCTCGTCGTTGTCACCTCGCTACGGCTAATTAAAAAAATAAATGTGACTCCATTTCTTTTCTCAAGAGGCAAGTGGAGGCTTCAAGCCTTTTTTAAATGTTTTATTTTTGGACAACCTGCTAATCTGTTTAGGATTTTTCTTGAACTTTGGTCTGGTAGGCAGATCTGTATATTTTGATAATGTGATCAAATTATAAAAAAAACTAAAATAAAAAACATTGTACCAACCAATTGAAACAGTGTTGATAGAGTACTGGTTTGGGGCTGCTTTGCATCTAAGGAGCCTGGACGAGCTAGAGGCTAATCTCCATTTTAGTTATAATATTGAGATTTTTTTTTCATAAATAGATTTAAAGAACTAGAATAAAATCCCTGAATATTCCGTTTTTTTATAGATGTAAAAGAATGCTTATTTTAGCTTTTTTTTAAATATATTTTTAGATTTTCCAAAATAATTTTTGAACTAAAAACAGAAAAAAATGATTAAAAAATTACAATTATTAATTTAAAAGGGGGAAAATCTTGAAATATAATATACATCTATACTGTTCATTTTAATTTGATCCTAAAACAGAAAGTCAGCACTCATCATTTACTTTCCGGGCCGCACAAAATAATGCAGGGGCCAGATTTGGCCCCCGGGCCGCTACTTTGACACCTATGATCTAAGTAATTAAAAGCTTTGTAGTTCTTTACTCTTGATTAATGGTGTAGTGGTATTTGTACCTGAAAAGTATTTTTTTGTCCAATTTTAGTCTTGATTCTTTATTTTAAAATACCCTGACAAAATTCTATCATTGAATTGGTGTGTACAATCCGTATTTAAACATATCCTTGCTAAGTCTTTAGCTTTCTTAGCATTTTGATCTTTTATGACGTATCTCGAAGCAAATGTGTCACTGAAGTCAAGGCGATGTGTATGGAGGACTTTCCTAGACGTCTGGACTCGGAGCCCCCCCAAAAGAAACCCCACTGTGACTGTATTTGTGCCTTAATACAGGAGCTATCTATAATTACCATCTTGTCCTTATGTCTTAGGCCTGAATAAATTGGCGGCACACTCACAAAGACGCGTTATTAGCCGCTTTCAGCGCGGGCTAGCATGCGTCAACTTAAGTAAATCAATATGCTAATACTGTGTGCGGACTATATTCTACTGTCTCAGCCAATAGTCGTGCGAATACATTCTGTTAAGTAGAGGTATAGCAGTGTATATTATTATTTTGACTTTCGAATGTCGACACTGCCCCTAGTGGCCAGGGAAAAAATCTCCAACTGTAACTTATTACCCTTTTTTCCCTTTTTATTTCAAAGCGTTTTGTAACCTAAACATTTTGTATCTAGAAACATTTGTAAGTAGAGGTATAACTGTGTATACTATTATTTAACTCTCGAATGTAGATACTGCCCCTAGTGGCCAGGGAAATAATCTCCAATTGTAATTTACCCCCCCCCCCCATTTCATTTCAAAGCGTTTCCTAACCTAAATATTTTGTATGTAGAAACATCTGTAAGTAGAGGTAAAAAAAGTGTATGCTATTATTTAACTCTCGAATGTAGACACTGCCCCTAGTGGCCAGGGAAATAATCTCCAGTTGTAACTTACCTTTTTTCCCATTTAATTTCAAAGTATTTCGTAACCTAAACATTTTGTATGTAATAAGATTTGTAAGTACATGTATTATACACTATTATTTACCTCTAGAATGTAGACACTGCCCCTAGTGGCCATGGAAAAAATCTCTAAATATGACATGCCTTTTCTCCCATTTCACGAACTATTATTTAACTCCTAAAGCAATACACTGCCCCTAGTGGCCATTCAAATCCACTCCAACTCCAACTTGCAGTCTTTTTCCTCATTTCAGCTCATATTAATGCCCCTAAACGATAAAATATTCCCACATATTTAGCCACATGGTAAATCTCCACAAAAAATGACCATCCCACGACTTTTTCTTCTTCATATTTCCTCTTTCCCAAAGCCCCACCCATTTTTTTTCAACGCAACCCAAGGCGGCGTTTCGTAAGGCCGGCTCGGTCTGCCCGCCTTATTATCAAGTTAATTAAAGCCGGCATCTGACAATGTCACTCGTGCCCCTGCAAATGCAAATGCGAGAAGAAAAAAAAAACCAAGAGAGGGAGGAGGAAGAAAGAAAGAAAGAAAGGCGAATTTAAATGCTACGCTCTCGCGGGACCTCATGTCAAGGGCTGCTTTTCATGGAGCGCCGCATGCGTTTGGCCGGCGGGGAGAAGCCCCGCCCCCCTCCCCTCCTAGCCCCGGCCTTTGTGGAAGAAGAAGAAGAATCCTTTCTAAGCAAATGACAAGAAAGCCATAGATTGCAATGTGGAAAATAAATAAGCATCAGAAGGAAAAGCAGCGGGGACATAAAGCAAAAAGCCACGGCGCCTCAAGTACTCAAAAGTTGCGAGAAAAGCTCGCCAAAGCCACATTAAAGAGGCCATTTAAATCAAGGCGTGCATTGAAACGGCAGAAAAACGACCAGTGGGTCAAGTAACGGGAGGAGGGATTATACACTTCTTCATAATAATATTAATTAAACAATTTACATGCTAATAAGGTAACAATTATCGTGGCTTCTGCTGAAAGATTCGGGTTATTACAACACGCCAATCCCCAGGCCGCGGGGTCACACGGCGAGAAATCTCCACTCAAATTAACATTCTGTCAGCTCCAGAAATTGGATAAATAAAGTCGAATTAATTCATAGTATAATGGAAGAAGGAGGAGGGGGGGGGGGGGGGTTATATTATAGAGGTTTTTTTTTTTCTTATTCAAGCAGCTCTGATTACCATTCAGTATTCACCAGCACGCCACTCGGTGTCTCTGTCAAGAAATTGAACAGAAAATAAAGCAGTCGCCATCGCCATCATCATCATCATCGCCTCGGGCCACATTTGGCCCCCGCGACACCGTTTACAATTTATATGGATACCGTATTTTCACGACTATAAGGCGCACTTAAAAGTCTTAAATTTTCTCCAAAATAGACAGTGCGCCTTATAATCCAGTGCGCCTTATATATGGAAAAAAAACAGAAAACGAAATACCACCACTGTGGGATATTAAAAAAAACACAAATGCCTGAACTGAATACTCAATACTGTTAAATATGCAGATGCCATCTTAGTTTACAAAATCTTCCATCATATATAGCTCCTCCCCAACAGCAAAAAAAAATCCAATCAAAACATCAACAATGGCTGGCTCTAGAGGTGACTGTGTAGTGAGTGCTTCATACCTGGAAGTCAATAGCAATTACCCTATTTTCACCACTGTAATGCGCACTTAAAAGTCTTAAATTTTCTCCAAAATAGACAGTGCGCCTTAAAATCCAGTGCGCCTTATAATCCAGTGCGCCTTATATATGGAAAAAAAAACAGAAAACGAAATACCACAACTGTCGGATATTAAAAAAACACAAATGCCTGAACTGAAACAATATTGTTAAATATGCAGATGCCATCTTAGTTTACAAAATCTTCCATCATATAGCTCCTCCCCCACTGCAAGATTTTATACAAAAAAAATCCAAAACATCAACAATGGCTGGCTCTAGAGGTGACTGTAAAGTAGTGAGTGCTTCATACCTGGAAGTCAATAGCAATTACCATATTTTCACCACTATAAGGCGCACTTAAAAGTCTTACATTTTCTCCAAAATAGACAGTGCGCCTTATAATACAGTGCGTCTTATATATGGAAAAAATGTCATTCATTGAGGGTGTGCCTTATAATGCGGTGCGCCTTATAGTCGTGAAAATACAGCAATCTTTTGTCCCCCTCCCTAAAAGATGCGGACATGGGCGCCAGCCAGCCTGTTGCAGGCAAAGGTAAAACATTTCCACAGCTCTCCTTTTTTTTTCAATGCACACTTCAAGTCGAGGGCCATTAGACAAGTCCTCAACTGGGTAATGAGCTTATTTCAAGCGCACGCACGACACCCTGCGTTCGCGACGCCCGCCACAGCCGCTCGCTTGAAAAAACAACGCTCGTTAAGGAAAGAGCGACCCCGGAGGCAGCCAATGAGTTTATGAGGAAGCTTAAAATGACCTGAAAATGACCCAAAAAGAGCAAACAGACAAAAAATGTTCGCTAAATCAATAGGAAATTATTGCAAATTTACCCAAAGTGAGCTGTAAGTACCTAAAAATGACAAAAAAGTGGTACAAAATGAACTATTTGCCTATTTTTGACAATTAATTTTAGATTTCCAATTTACTTGGACTAGGAGGGTCAAATAAACCAATAACGTTGGAAGTGTGGAACTCTTTAGAATTTTTTTAATCAAATATTTGTTCCTAAATTATTCAAACGCTTCAATGTTGACTATAAGAAAAAAATTAGCGATTTAGCGTTATGGCTAATTTGCTTGAACACTGAATTGATTCTTGCTAACTTGTCTTATTTAATTTAATGTATTTTATTTACATTTGTTTTCTTTTTAACTCTTTAAAATACATTTGACGTCTATCACTGTCATTGGCAAAGTAAAAATTACACATTTATTTTATTTTTCCATTCCAAGTAAAGCAAATTCTATGAAATTTAAAAATATTTCCTTTAGATTCATACTTGGGAACCACACATATATACAATAAATAAAATCATATTTGGGTCTTAGCCCCTCCCCTTTTTGGGGGGGTATACGTCACATTTAGGCTTTCTATACGAGCACAACAGATTAATTTTTCAAGCTGAAAGTAGAAAAAAAGGATAAAACATTATTGAATTGGGGATATACGTGAGTTTTCATGTTTGGACACGCTGAGGGGGGAGCTACGCGTTAAGAGGTGAAGTTAAAACAATAAAACACCACCGTCGCCAGGCTAGATGACGTCACGCAGCGAGTAAGGCTCCTGATTGGTCTAGCCGGCAGACTCGATGAGCCGGATAGGGGAGCGAGCTTGACATCGGCGGCCCGGAGCACAACACGTCGCCGCCGCCGGCTGGAGCGCACGGAGCGCTGCCGCAGCCGACGCCGCCGCAGCCAACCCAAAAAAAAAAACATATTTTCCACCCATTTTCCCCCTTAATTTCCCTTAATTTTTCGCTTCCTTCCTTTCTTCGACTGACCGACTGCATGTTCAAGCACACGCCCGCGTATCCTCACTTGGGCCCGGGCGAGCATGGACAGTCGCGTCCTCGAGCATCACCCTCACGCCCACTTCGGAGGCACCTTGGGCGGGTTGGTGGGGTTCCCGTACCCGCTGACAGCTCCGCACCACCATCACCACCAGCAACAACAACAACAACAACAACAATCACCACAGAATCAACAGCAACAACGGCATCAACAACAACAACACCATCACCTTCATCACCACCACCACCACTACGAGCTTGCCGGCGCGCACCAACTGCAATCGGCAGCCGCCGTCCCCTTCACCATAGACGGATTACTTAACGGCTCTTGCTCGGCGTCGGTGGTGAGCTCCAGCGCGCTCTTGTCACCCGACGGACACTACAAACTCTCCGGTAAGAAACAAACTACACGATTTTTTTCAAAAGCTCGCTAAACATTTTAATAAGGGGGAGTTTATTTTTTTATTGGTATTCATTTGATATTTGAATTAAATTATTTAAAAATGAGTTTTATGTCCTTAAAAATAGTTAAAATAGTTAAAACATTACAAAGTAAAACTGACTTTTACATGTTTTTAATGTCAAAAGTGCAGTACTTAATATATCTTGTCTCGGGTTATATTTAAAAATTTAAAAAATAAACTTTTAATCTATTTTCTTTAAAAAATAATAGTAATATTACTACAAGTATGGCCTACATAATTCAAAATGTAGACTCCAGCTCTCAATAAAAACGACCCCTTTTATTAATAATCATTATTTCACATACTTATAAAATAAATACTCAGAATCAATTACATTTTTAAACAATTACTGCCATCCATCTCATATAAAACACATTGGACGTCCCACACCGTCAATGGCTTATGACACCAACCACAATTTCCATCTCCTATTTATTAATTTTTAAAAATTGTCCATCTCACAGTATTTTTCCACCCCAACTTGCAAAAAAAACCCACATCTCCCCAGCAAAACCTACTCCATTCCACTCCATATTATTATTCCTCTCTTTAAATCCAATTTAATGAAGCCACGGCAAAAATCATTCCAGTCATTAAGCAGGCGTCAGTTAATTGGCAAAAGTGTCAATCAATGCCTGCAACGACTAATTCTTAAACCCCCCACCGTCACCCCCACACACCAAAATGAACGACCATAAAACACAGATTCCGGGGACCCCGACAAAGAGAGTCCCGGTTGTAAACGGAGAAGAACCAGAACCAACTTCACGGGCTGGCAGCTGGAGGAACTGGAGAAGGCCTTCAACGAGAGCCACTACCCGGACGTCTTCATGCGGGAGGCGCTCGCGCTCAGGCTGGACCTGGTCGAGTCCAGGGTTCAGGTAAACCCTCACTTTCTATTCATTTTTAAAAGGGGTCACATTTTTTGAAAACATTAAAAAAAAAAAAATACATATATACATATGTATATCCCCACCTAGCTTGACTGTGAAGGCCTACTTCATTCTAGGGACAGTTTTTATTTATTTATTGTATTTATTATTTATTGTTATTATTATTAAGGGGTCACAATTTTTTGGAAAAAAATAAAAATATATATACATATATACATATTTATATCTCCACCTAGCTTGACTGTGAAGGCCCACGTCATTCTAGGGGCATTTAAAAAAAATCATTTATTATTTTTTATTATTATTATTATTATTAAGTGGTCACATTTTTTTGAAATCTGTGAAGCCCACTTCATTCTAGGGGAATTTTTTAAATTTAATTTATTTATTATTTATTATTATTATTATTATTAAGGGGTCACATTTTATTGAAAAAAATATATATATACATTTATATCTCGACTTTTATATCTTGACTGTGAAGGCCCACCAATATTTCAAGGGGTCAGTTTTTTATTTAATTTATTTATTTTTGACAATGTATCCCCCCCTTGAACCCCCCCCTCTATGAATAATGTATGGCCATGACCTATTGATTAAGGGGTTAATAAAAACAAGGCGTGATCTGAGCATTAAAATAATATTGGGCTATATTTGTTGTACCAGGGTTAAAGTAATTTTTTTTCATTATGAGGAGGATATCAATTGGGATGGATTGTGTTTTTGTGGATTTTTATAATTCACAAAGGTGCATTTGAGAGACTATTTTACCATTACGGATGTAATTTAGGAATTTCATTTATGAAACTAGAACAAATATTGCATTTATACGAGATCATAACCATTTATAAGCGCAAATCACTAAATAATTAGAAGAAAATCTCCAAAAACAAACCAAAAAATTGTATTTTTTGGTATCCTATTTATACTTTTGTTCAGAATGAAAATATCTTCTATTTTTCATCATATATGCCATTTAAATATCGATTGGATTAACAGATTTTATAAGTTTATTGATCCTGTATCGCATTTAAAAGTAAAAAATGAAAAACCCCTTTTATACACTAAAAAATATGACTATCTTTTTCAATGTTGAATGCAAATTCTGATCATTTTACAAAAAAAATTATGACCATGACATGATTTGTAACTTCATTCATTAAAACTAATCGAATTATAAATCCCATTAAAAAAAAAACATTAAAAAAAATGCAAAAAAATGAGCAACCCTATTCAGCATTTTAACTATAAATTCCCCACAAAAAACTCATTTTTTTAGGCTTATGTTTTAGAGGGGGTGCTATCGTACATGTACGTCACGGTCAAACAACCTTTCCAAGCGGGCCATGGTGGAGATTTAGCTTCCTAAACCGACGCTTATTCAGCTTTCAAGCTGCTTAAAACGTTCTTTTATCGCAGGTTTGCGTCGCTGAGGATGGAGTAGGGGGGGTGGGGGGGGAGGCACATGTGTTTGGGGGTGGTGGGGGTCTCGAACGGGCGACATCAAGCATCCCAACGTATTGTGGCGCGTTGTGTCCGCATCTCACGCCCTTATCAGCCGCCAACACGCGGCCCTCGGCGAGCACACGGCCCGACCCGAGAGAGATCCCGGGCGGGGAGCCCGGGGTGGGTTTTTTTTTTGAGGGAGGTGGGGGTTGCCTGCCTGGTGCTCCCCCCCCCAAGGAAAGCTGCATGCGTTTTTTTTTTGCTTTAAAAAATGAGGCTTTGAGTTAAATTGAGGAGGAATTAGGCTTTTTAACCCTTTCACGGGCAGATATTTGAACAAAAATGAAATTAATTTGATTGTAAATGATTATTAGAGGGTTTTTTTAAATTTGTGTATGATTAGGAATTCAATAAATAATTAAATCATTATTATTTTTAGGATTAAATAAGTCCAAATGAATTG
This sequence comes from Stigmatopora nigra, assembly GCF_051989575.1. Taxonomy (NCBI): domain Eukaryota; kingdom Metazoa; phylum Chordata; class Actinopteri; order Syngnathiformes; family Syngnathidae; genus Stigmatopora; species Stigmatopora nigra. Next base: position 13,658,566 of record NC_135513.1, read on the forward strand.
GACGTCTAATGTAGTCAATAGCAATGAGTTATAAGGGGAAAAAAACTAAACCCAATAAAAATCATAACTCACACACCCATAAAGTAATAAAAGTCCAACTAATGGATTGTTTTGTATGGGTCATAAATAATAATCTATGCCTGAAAGAGTTAAATATGTTAATAAAAGCGGAAATGACTGAAATTTAAATGAATCAAAACATTGTGTTGGGATAAATGTCCAATTCATTTTAAGTGGGACGGCAGGCAGTGAATGGTCATCTTACAGTGCCTTTCAGAATGAAATGGATTGGACGTCGAAAAACTGTCAATGGCAGCTAACACGTTTAGTGAAATATCAAGTCAATGACGCTAATAGACGTCCAATTCGTTCTAACTGGGAGGGTCGGTTTTTAAGTGAGCACATGGGAAGTCCAATGCGTCGCTCCTCCCAATCAAAATGGATTGGACGCCTGGCACCGTCACTGGCAGCCACTAAGAAAAAAAAACAAAAAAAAAACAATGCGGGGAAATTATAATTCATGCACAGAAAAGTCATAAATTGGGTAAAAAGGGTAAAAATTATTTTAAAATGTATCGATTTGTTCATGAGTACGACTTAAAATGGTAAAATTCCTTATAACAATTTCCACTGTATCCCAACTATGTACTTTTTAGCACTATAGTCAATTATTTCGCAATTAGCATGATGTCTTTTCATTATAAAACAAAACCAATTCAATAAACAATACAATACTGTCTTATTTTACTTAACTTTGACCAAAATAGCAAGCATTCATTTGCCTTAACAACAACAACAACTCCAATTTAGGTTAAAAATAAGTTTGAACCAGAAATAAATCAATCTGGATTTATTTTGAAAGGGCTCCAAAAAGGAAATATTCAGCTTTATTACGCAACACCAAGACTAAATCCTACAAAACAGACGTGACAATTCCACTAATAACCTGATTCTAGACACCACAGTCCTTCTACTTATCATTTTTTTTATGGTTATGCATATCAAGAGCTTGAAATGTATAAACCGGAGGCTGACAATTTGAACTCTGCAAATGGATTCAAAGTAAGAGTCACTTGACAAAAGGTGCTTCCAATATATACATGATATAAATATAATAGTGTCATTTAAAACCGATAAGCAACGTTATGTAAATGTTGACGTGAAGAAAACATGATGTCATACTGTAAAGCCAGTGAAAATCTCTCATTGTACAATACACAAGTGTGTCGTCGTATCGCTTTTAATTGCCTGGGATGATTATTGTTGCTAATTAATTAACAGTCGGCTCCGTCAGGCAATTGCCGGCTTCAAAGTGGGAATTTAAAGGGCTTTATATTCTTGACACGCTAAGAAGGAAGATGGTTTGGAGAATGGAAATGCGCTTGGTCAAATAAAAGCAAACTATAGATACGCAAAAACTATTTCGATCTTTTGGAAAATAGCGCATCACAATTTTTTTAAATGCAAACGAGTGATTCAAGATACAAAAAAATATCCAAGTTACAAACCCCCCCTAAAAAGTATGAAAATATTGTCGCAGATGAATTGATTGTCACTTTAAGACATCACTACCCACAACTGGGCTCTAATTCTATCTCAAATAATGACATAATAATGACAAATCAATTCAATTGGATGTCTCACAACAACCACTATCTATGTTTCAAGATTCTTTCTTACATACCAGTCCACATTGGCTAAATGTTCCCCTTATTAATCATTGCAATTCCTATTATTAAGTGATTAAAAACCATACAAATACAACATGGCACATATTTTCTCAAGCACACACAAAACGGGCACATGTAAAAGTCTAAAATGTACTACAAAGTGGACGGACAGCTTTCTGCCCTGGTAGAAGAAACACTATTATATTATGTCTTCCATAATAACGGATGCAGAGAGAACTATTTCAGCGGCACATTATATATGTTTTATCTATTTTAAGACATTAATTAATCATTTCCTTATAATTTTCTTTCATTTTTTTTTGTGTTTCCTCACATTTTTCATACAAAATTGGGACACTGACCCGGGTTTAGTTGGTCATTTTTTTTTGGAGGACCGAATTACAGAATTTACATATAAAGTACACCTCTACTTACAACCTTTTCAAGTTCTGTAAACCAAGTAAATTTGTAAGTAGAGGTACGACTGTACAAGGGTCAGATAGTCTAAAAGAGCGGCTTAGGTCAGACAAAATGGCCGCTCACGACTTAACAAGACACAAGTTAACATCGCTACCTGACACAAACGTGTTCAAAGTTTTTTGTTGTTGTACATTTGTAGGTTTGGTTCCAGAACCGTCGCGCCAAGTGGAGAAAGAAGGAAAACACCAAGAAAGGTCCCGGCCGGCCTGCGCACAACTCCCACCCGACAACATGCAGCGGCGAGCCCATGGACCCCGAAGAGATCCAACGCCGCGAACACGAACGTGCCGAGAAGAAGAAACGCAAGCAGGAGCGCAAACTACTGCGCTCCCAGAACAAACTCCTACAGGGCGACAACTTCCACACGCCGGGCGGTTCCGAAAGCGACAGCGGCGTGTCGCAGTTCACCGACAGCGAGCAGCAACCTTCCTCTGGCCCCGAGGGTTCGCGGGGCGCCGAAGGACACCCCGGCGAGCCAAACCAAAGAAGGGAAGGCGAGGGGGCGTCCCCGGGCGGCGCTTCCAGGACCTCGCCCCCGCAGAAACGCAACCCCTTCAGCGTGGAGAGCCTTCTCTCGGACGCCGCGCCCCGACGGAACTTCCCGGCGATGCCCACTCAGAGGACGCTGGTGGGTAAAGGCCATTTCTTGCTTTACCCCATTACCCATCAGCCCTTGGGCTTCCTGGTGCCCCAAAGGGCCCCCAAAGCGTCCCCCCCGCACTTGGACGAAGCCGGGGAACTCCCACGCGCCCCCGTCGACCTCTCCGAAACCCACGAACGCCACGGTTCCGTTAGCAATAGCGTCCGGGCGAAGGAGGAGCCCGATCGCGAAAGCCCGGTTAGCGGAGAGGCGGCGCGCCACGGCACCCCCGCGGACTTTCGGGAAGCGGCCGATACAGATGGGGAAGACGTGGATATGGACTAAGATGCTAACTTGTTAGCGAGCTAATGATGTTGGCTATAAAGCAGAAGCGCTAAGACAAAACAGGGCTAATGTAGGAAGCCATTTTGATGGCGTTCCTTCCGATGACTCCCAAGATGGAATGCCGCGTTCGGACCGGTTTTGATGTTGGCGCCGCCCTTGTGGAAAGTCGAGGTCGGGCAAACACGTACAGCTTCCACTATACGTCACAAAATATAGAAATATTTGAGTGATGTCATTCTACTACAAGCTTATAATAGTCCAACAAAAATAATTTTGGTTGTCATTCATCGGCAAAAGTCAATCAAACGTCAAAATCAGCAAAAAACTAATTTAATCCATTAATATTACAATATGAATCCTTTATGACATGACTTTATTCTTTTATTATGACTTTAACCTCTTACTATTACCAACTTTCTCTCTCATAACAACACAACGTATGACTCATTTGCATAATTCCGTGACTTTCTTCTCGTACTATGACGACTTATTTCCTATTTTATGACATTTCTATCGCAATATTACCACGTATGACTACATTCTCATAATCTAGCGACTTTTATCTCCTAATATGACATCGTCTCGCTTTGTTTTTCGGTTTGGACTTTCACTTCGAGGAAAGTTTTCGGCAAACAAAGTAAAAAAAAATGGCCGACCGTCGACTTTATACGCGAATCCGTTGCCAGACCATAAAAAAGGGGCGTGGCCTGTCCGAACGCAGCATTGGAGCGTCGACGGAGACAAAAAAATGTCCTAGATTTTTCTAAGAGCGGACTTTTTCCAAACATTCCCAAAGCTCTGCATAGATGCTTACAAACATATCAGGAATTGAAGGGGCGGGGGGCGTGGCCTATCCCTCAAGCGCGCCGCATTGGAAACCATCATGATTGGACGGTTTTTGTTGTTTTAGAAGACGTTTCGACATTGGTCTGAAAGCTTAGTTAGGTCAAAAAGTAGGTCAACCGGAAAAGTCCATTCGGCTATGCTAGCATGAATTGTGGGACATTTTTATTCTCTAAAAAATAAATACGCGTCAAAATCTGTTGCCGGCTTATCCGAGAGAAACCAAAGTCTCATGTATTCATCCATTAGGTTAAAAAAGTCTGAATTTTTTTTGCAGTTTTGGACATTTTTACGTTTTTTCGAATCATGCTACGTTAAGTTAGCATTCGTATCCTATCCATTACAACTCTGTATCGAGGAATTATTTCAATGTGAATTACTGACAGGGCGATTTGCTCTCCTCCAATAAAAAACCAAGCCTGTAACGGAGGGGGCGGGGTCTTATTCGGTAAATGAAATAAGTCCGAACGCGGTAGAACATGACACGGAGGAGGATGTGTCCGTTCTACTCGGAATAGCAATCCCATTATCCTAGCACGGAGCAAGCCTTGTTCGTCAACCAATCAATAGACGGCAGCGCGTTAGTCTCCGCCCACTGTCAAGAGAAGGCTATATCACATGACTACAAACGGCGTCGCTTATCGGAAAGGAAAAGGCCAACTAGAACCCTCCCCTTATTTTTTAACCGCCGAGGGTTTCTTTTGCCTCTTTTTTCTGGCGACCAAAAATCTGTCAAAAAAAAAAAACGACAAAAAACGAACAAAAAAACGTTGCAACGGAAATCCTCAGATATTGTACAAAGCAGAAAACAATATTTATATGTTGACGTTTTGATAAATAAAAGCTATTGTTTCAACAAAAAAGTGCGCACTGTCTTTGCAAAAGGGTGGAGTGGGAAAGGGGGGTGCCGGAGCAGACCGTCTGGCTATTTATATTTATTGCTTTAACAAATTTATTCATTTGAAAAGGCCGGCCCTTGCGAATGAGGTTAGCGGCCCGCGGGCTATAGGACCGGGCGCCTTCCTGCTGAGTTTTGATATGAAAGTAATTATTTTCCCACTGGCTGCTTCGGGGGGTCTCCAAGGCATAAGCCCCTCCCACTTTCCTTCCTCCGCCCAAAGGGTTATTAGACATTAGTGATTTCTAGTGATATGGAATCACATAAACTTCCTACAATAATAGAATTAGCATGAAAGGCAAGGGGTGTCAAATTGAAATGGGGAAATAATAGCCAGCTGCACGGCACCCCCGCTAGCGCGTGTGTGCGCATAGACGATGTGGCGTAGGAGGGAGGGGAGGAGGAGGGGGGGGGGGGTGGCGTTTTTGAGGATTCGTGGGGCGGAATTTTCATGAGCTGGCGCGCTTGTCAGCCAGCTCTTGTAGCCGGCTATATTAAGATAGATGTTGGATGATATCCTTCATTGTTCTGTCGCTTATATTGATGTCGCTGCCTTATCGCCCTATTGATCATGTGTCGCACATAATAGGACAGGCGTGCGAGCCGCCGCCGCCGCCGTCCCGCCCCCCCCTCCCCTCTCGCTTTCACAAAAGGAGAGCCTCGTCATCTGTTGTTATTGTGGGGTGGGGGGGCCCTACGGGAGTCGGCTAGATAAAGATTCTAAGGGGAGGGAAGGGGGGATGGCGTTTTTATTCATTGGTTTTGGTTTGGGGGGAAATCAAATGATAGGAAAAGATGTTTGATGTTGATTTTTTTTGGGGGGGGGGTTATACTTGTGGAGGTGATTTTTTTGTTTTGTTACCAAATAAGCGATGGAATGACAATATTTTTTAAAAATGGTTCGCTTTAGAAGCGTTAGATGTAGGGGGCCCGGACCCTAAGCAACCCCCCTAAAAGCCGCCCCTGGATAGTATTTTTGGGTGAAATTCGCATATGAATGGATTAATTGATGAGTCTGTATAGCATTTAAAAGGGGAAAATGACAATCTGGTTTTATACAGTAGAAATATTACAATTGTTTCAATGTTTAATGCTAATTAGGAATGCTATGACCGTTTCTTTAGGCAATATTTAATCCCAAAATCTGTTAATATGTTACATAAACGGGCAATTTTGACTAAGATTATCTATTTGATAATTTCTCTAATATTTGTTCTTGGTTTTAGTTTTTTTTGTTGAAAATTTAACTCAAATGCCTCCCAAAAATGCAACTTATACTCCTATACATACATCCATATACTTCCCATATTTTTCCCTTTCACCAAGTTCGTTGTTTAGCGCGACTTATACTCAGGTGCGACTTATAACCCCCAAAAAAATACATTCCCAACTATTTCAGACTCAAAACAATACCTCCTCTCAATATACATTTGCCCTAAAATGGGGGTGCCGTGTCCCACACGCCTTAGAACACAATTTAAACTCAACAAATCACCATCCAAAAAACAATTCAACGTACTAAAACGGGTTAAACTCCATCATAAAAAAAAATTTAAAACTCTGTTTCCATGGGTGCTCTTCTAAACGCCCTGATACCCCCCCCCCCCCCCCCCACAACTCACCCCCCTGAAAAGCCAAATCCCAATTATTAAAAGCATTAATTCTGTCCGGCGCGTGGCGTGTTGACAGGGCGCCTAAATATCCACGATCCCTCCCGGTCACAGCGGCCCGCTTTATTTGCAAATAAATTGACGGCGTATCGGAGGGACGGGGGGGGGGGGGGGCTTTTCTCCGCGGAGCCCGGGCTTAAAATGAATTTCCGCGCCCCAGTCCCTTTAATAATATTTACATAATTTTCGTCCGGCGTTGGCACGGCGGGAAGCGGGGCGGCTTAGAGGAAAATAATTAGACGTGAGGAAGAGGAGGATGGAGGATGGGTTAAGACCCTCAGCTCAACACTAAATTCCCAGACAGCTAAAATCAATGAAAGTAATAACCCTATTATTTAATTCATAAGGACATTCTTTTCCCATAAGGCCCGAGGAAACGTCCCCTTCGACCGAAACAATCACATTAAATCGTTCATTTTGGGTGGAATCGGCGCTATTATTTGCTTTAATCGCTTGGTTTCGAGAAGGCGATTAATTGGAAAATGTCGTTTTGCGTTTTGATGTATAGCCAAAAGTACTTTGGGGGATTTCGTCATGAAAAAATCTTACAATCAGAAGAAGGAATAGAGAGGATTTGAGATAAATAAAAATAAATCTGGGTGTAAAATCGATCAATATATAAGAAGCCTAAATATTTGTTTACAATACAGTGTTCCCTCGGTTTTCACGGTTAATGGGGACTGGGACCACCCGCGATAAGTGAATTTCCGCAAAGTAGAGATTCCCCTTCAAAAATGCTTAATTTGAATTAAATTAAAAAAATATATATTTTAATTTTTTTAATTTTATTTTTTTACATTTTTTTTTAATTTATTTTTTTTACCCCCCTGTATACAGTACACCATATAGAATATGGGTAAAGAGAGTGGAATTCATGTTATAACAAAAAAAAACTATAAAATATGTTGTTTCAATGTAATATTTGTATTTTTTTCCAAAAAACGGCCGCGAAGTAGCGAGGGAACACTGTATAATTATTTAGAATTATTGTTCATTACATATTTGAAAATATTGACTACCATTAACAAAATACAAACCTCAAATCTGCTTAAAATGGGAGATTTTGCCATTTAATGATAATGTTACAGTGATGGGAATCTAAGTGGGGTTGCTTTTTACTACAAGACCTGGACGACAATTGAACAAGATGTAGTTGATTCATTTTGACAGACAAAATGTTCCTCTGAAGGAAAACCTCAACTAGCATGTGATATTTGCTATTACCACTACACACACATACACACACACACTTATGACATCCACTTGATTGGTCCCATTTCCACACGAGCCAGCCCCGCCAATCCACCTGGAAACCTCCCGCCGTCTCCCCCCCTCTACGCCCCCCGCCCCCCCTTCATGAATTCAATTTCAAGCCGGGAGAAATTTTCAATTTGAGCACAGCGTCATTACGGCGTGGAAAGAAGGAGGCTCTGGAGCCGCAAACTGGGAGGGAGTGTGTGTGTGTGTGTGTGTGTGTGTGTGTATACGGTGTAAATTGTTTTTGCTCTATTATGCATTCGGACGCCATCATTTTTCTTTCTAATTACCGAGGTGTCGGCGCGGTGTGTCACCCGGGCGCTGATTTTCAATTTAACTGATCATCATACATTCATTTTCCCATTTGATAAATCTGCAATCTCAGACGCTCGCCGCCATGCCCGGAATATTAAACGGCGCCCGGGCGGCGGGGCGCTAATAGGGGGATGTGTATGCGGTACTGAGCGCGGATCAGCCAGCTAATTTAGCACCTTCCTCTAAAACCCCCCACCCCCCCACCCCATCTCCAAAACCAAAGTGGGAGAACGAAAAAGAGAGAGAGTCCGGCGACTGGCGGGAATCACGCCGCCAATGTCATTTGGACCTCCCGTCTAGGCAGTTAGAGCCATAATTGAGTTCTTGTTTTCCTGATTCAATACGGACACATTTGCACTTTAAGTATCACGGGCAACCTCAGAAGCTCTACCGGCTCTTCATCACCCCCTACCCACCAGCACAAGAGTCAATTAAGGCCCCACAATGAGCTAGTCTGCTCACACTTATGTTAAGCACACTCGCCAAACGTCATAACCGGCGTTACTAGAGGTCGGAAGAGAAATGGGTTCATGTGGATGACCAGTAGCGGAAATAAATGACTTGGGTAATCAACTATGAGTGAGACGGGTTATGTTAGGGTGGATAGATTAGGATAAGGGCGGAGTTATTTGGTAGAAAAGATAGAATGGTATAGCGGTCAACTGCATATTAATGATTGCAGGTCATAAGAGGTTAAAGTATGACAATATTAGCATTTGACGATGGCGTTTTTTTGTCCATGACGATCCGAGTTAGAGATGAAATGGGTAAAAACGAGATCAGTTCATCAAAAAAATGTACAGAATTATTCCTTACCAAGGTTGTTATACGGTGTACACAATTTTAAAAGATTTAAAAAATGTATAAAGTAGGGGAAAAGTGGATAAGTTGGCAGGTAGGTCGTTTTTTTTGGGCAAGTTGTGGGTAAATGGCGAGTCAGGTCAAAGGTCGCTTTCGGGATAAGTCAAGTGAGGGTTGAGTTTTAGGGAAAAAATTGGAGCTGATTTTAGTCGGCTGGTTACGGATGAGTTTTTAGGCAGGAAAAGTTAGAGGTAGGTTTTCTGGTAAGATAACTTAGGGTTCCATTTTTGGCAGGACAAATTAGTCTTCTTGGGGGACGAGTTGGACCTTGGTTTTCTTGGCAAAATTGGAGCTAGCTTTTTGGCCGATTTTAAGATTTTCCCTTCAAAATAACACATTTGTAGTCCCTATTAAAACCACAAACATGGACGCAAAAATTGTGAATCAGGGGGCGTCTTATACAAGAGAAACTGTAAAAAATCCAACCATTTTAAGGCCATTTTAACAGCACGGATTATATGCGAAAAAATACAGTAATGCTTCATGTCATCTCTACAATCATTCAATGATGAAACGTAATGAGTTCCTTTAAATCTACTTATTTGCCTGTTGGGCTTTAAGGTGTTTATACCATTGACTAAAACAAACCTTACCTTAAACCTTGTTTAAATGTCACAAGAGTCGCTCGGCACGGCCTGGCCGGGCGTATATATTAAATAGCGTGCGTATGTCGCTCGTAAAATGTTTACTGGCACAAAGCAGCTTTGCTTTTGTCGTCGCCTTTGTTTCATTAGCCCCGCCGCTCGTAATAAATGCCAACCAGCCGACGGGATGGATTTTAATTAAGTCGGTGAAAGATGAGCGCAACGGCGCCACCACGTTAAAGGACGGCGAATGGCGGGGGGGGGGGCGGCCATTTTTCAATAAATCGCCGGGCTCAGGGGTTAGTCGGTGATTTCCTCGGCAAAGCGTTTGGGCCGGGAAGGACCGGCGGTAATTTGCTTGATAAATCAGTGGCGTCGGGGGCGAGCGAGCCGGCCGCTCGCCGCCGCCATTTGTGATTTATGTCTTTCCCGGGGGGTCGGGTGCGAGTCGCTGACGTTCCGTCGTGAATTAGCCGGGAGGCGCCACGCTCCTAATGAGCGGCTATTATTTCCCACGCACGTTTTTCTCAAGAGAAGCGTGAAGAGACGGAGTTGGATGGGCGACCCGGGCGTTAAGGAAAAGCCCCCATTGTCCCCGTCCACGGCTGGGTTCCCTCGGCGCCCCATCGATCGGACGAAGCGTTCCTGCGGAGGTCCGGCACCATTTGATTGAGGTTAAGGGGAGAGGAGAGGCGTCAGACATGCACTACCTAAGCTAAGGCGAGGGTGGCAGACTCGGCGGGTTGGTTCGCAGGGCGCATTAATGTCAACTTGATTTAATGTGGGCTATTTTAGATATAATATTTAGATTTTTTTTATAAATTGATTAAATTAACTGGATTAAAGGGCCTGAATATTCAGTTTTTTTTATAGATCTAAAACAATGTTTATTTTAGATTTTTTTAAAATATATTTTTAGGTTTTACTAAATGATTTTTGAACTAAAACAGACAAAAAAATGACAAAATATTTTGATTCTTTTTTAATAAATGGATTAAAAGAAATAGATTAAAAGCCCTGAATATCCAGTTTTTTATAGATCTAAAACAATGTTTATTTTAGATTTTTTTAAATATATTTTTGGATTTTACTAAATGATTTTTGAACTAAAAACAGAAAAAAATGATTAAAAATTGCAATTATTGATTTAAAAAGGGGGAAAATCAGGAAATTTAGTTTACATCTATACTATACATTTTAATTTGATCCTAAAACAGAAAGTTGGCACTCATCATTTACTATCTCGGGCCGCGCAAAATGATATGGCGGGCCAGATATGGCTCCAGGGCCGTCACTTTGACACCAGTGGCTTTAGTCTCTAATTTAACTGTTATTTTGGTTTAAAGGTGATCTAAAAGAATGTTAGTTTTTGTCACCTTGCAGTTTTATGCATGTCAAGTCTAATTTATGCGCATAAAAGCCTTATCCTCGAATGAGCCATCATTTTTTAGCTAAAAAATACAATGTATAAGCGATAAAATACAGTAGCTACTTTTTAACAAGGCTAAACTTAAAATTAGCAAACCAAAAGTTTAAATTAACTACATTGTTCTTACCCAAATTGACCCACACATTAGAACATTAGCATTGAAGCTAGCCCGTTTTTAAAAAAATACATTGATTTGGATAGAAACATCCATTGGTTTTGATCCAATAAAAACTCAAACTATCCGCAAAGTCATCTTTTCAATATAACTTACCATCATCTTGATATTAATAAAATGTTTAAAAAAAAAACGACATGCTAGCTATGTACAAGTTAAGCTTAATGTTATACTTGGCAAGTGACAGTATTTTTTTTCCCTCAAAATACATCTTTTACATCTCATTTCTATGCTGATGTATTATTTCTGTCAATGAAAATGACATTGTGGAAACTCCCACTGGTGCCAAAGAATTATTATTTTCAAGCCACGCAAACGTAACGTTATTTTTATAACCCGACAGTTGAACGTCGGACTCAATAACAACATAAAAACTTGACTTTAGCTAAAAAAAACAGAGTTCTCTTGCCAACAGTTGATTATAAAAACACCAGTTAGCCAAAACTTTTCCTTTTCCGCGTACGCTAATCTCCGCAACGGGTCGACAAGATTTTTTTTGTTGTGTTTATTCTATTCGTCTCCCAAAAATTTGTAACGTTGTGTGTTTTTCGAGAATTAATGGGAAAGGCTTCGACTGGTAAATCGGAAAATTTGAATTAGGCAAGATGGCGCGTAATGCACGGTCGAGTTTTTATTAAAAATCACGCCGAATAATTGAATTGTTCTGCTGCTCGGATTTGTTCAAAAAAAATGAATAAAAAAAGATTTCGGGTGTTGAACATTATTGTGAGGATTCAGATGGATTATATTAAAAAAGAAGCTGGTATGTTTTGGGGGGATTTTTTTTTGTTGCTTTCGTATCGGCGCTTTTTTTTTTTTCGCCGTGGCGTCTTATCTTTGATCAAATCCCATGGCGAGGGGCTTTCAGACACTGTGACAGGCAATGAAAGACCGTCAGTTGCCAAAAAGATCGCAATCGGCGGACGGGGAAAAAAAATATGACAAAAAAATAAAAAAGTAGCTGCTGAATGAAGTTAATATCATTGGATGTGGAATAAAGCTAAGGAAAGGTTTGCTTTTGTTTAATGTTTTGGTTGTATTTGGGAACAATTTCAGAAAAAAATACATTAAAAAATTTTGATGTAAAATTGATTCAAAAATCCCATTTGCTATACAAGGTGAACTATCTAGATCAAATAATATTTAGATTTTTTTTTTATAAATGAATTAAAAGAACTGGATTAATAGTCCTGAATAGTTAAGTGGGACAGAATAGATTATTTTTGGCCCAAAAAGTGAATTTATTTGCTGTCAATGGCACAGAAAAATTAGCATCAGTTCGTTTTTTACGTCCCTTTTGTTCCTCACTTTCACTTAAGAGTACTTACGGTAAATTTTGGATCATTTAATACTGATTTTTGAGGGACTGTCTGGGGTGATTTTTGTCGTTTGTCGCTTCCTGATGATTTTTGGGCAATTCCAGATGACTTCAAGTGACTTCTTGATAATTTTTGGGCAATTCCAGATAACTTCTTGCTCATTTTTGTGCAATTCCAGGGTGACTTCTTGCTAATTTTTGTGCAATTCCAGGGTGACTTCTTGCTAATTTTTGGGCAATTCCAGAGGACTTCTTGCTAATTTTTGGGCAATTCCAGAGGACTTCTTGCTATTTTTTTGTGCAATTCCAGGTGACTTCTTGCTAATTTTTTTGGGCAATTCCAGATGACCTCTTGCTAATTTTTTTGTGCAATTCCAGATGACTTCTTGCTCATTTTTGGGCAACTTTTGGTGACTTACTGTAACTTCCGAGTCATATCAAGGAAACCAAACAAAGTTCAGCACTTAACCAACGCGCAAACTTCTATTTTGGCGGCGACCTGTCCAAAAAAAACCCCTCATTTAATCCATTTCTAGAAAATAGCCTAAAGCTACCATAGGGGGGTAACTTAGTGTTTTAGTAAACAAAATTTCACACATTGACAGGAGGTGTCCTTGCTTTTCCGCCAGTGTAATTATCACTCGGGAAGAAGTGTTTCATTAAGAAAAAAACCTCCATTTTGAGACACTTTTAGTCACACACACTGTATTTAATTCCTCAGCCGTGTCTCCTCCTCGTCTTCTTCACACCATTTTTCCGAGGCGTTCGATCGGCGAGACAAAAGATAATAATCGAACTTTAGCTTTTCTCTCATTATCTCGCCCCCAAAAAGCCGTCATCCGTGAAGCCCCGCCCCCTCCGGCGAGCTCGGGGAGGTCTACGGGTTAATGAGTCATGAAGTGTGAAAACTTCCTGAGACTGGAGCAGAACTAAACGCGCTTTCCAGATGTGGATTCGGCGACGTTTGGATGGGGAGGGTGGCGCCGAATGTGGGGGGGTCATGGGGAGGGGGGGGGATACGGCGAAGGGGTTTTGGGAGAAGACAGGGGTCATCGGATCGCGTTTGCATTAGACTTTTACAGTTCGTTTACGGGGCGAATGGGATTTTGTCGGAAGCGACGGTGGAGGAAAAACTGTTGCTGATCAAAGGGGGCTTGAGATGTCCACAAAAAAATGGGTTTTAACTGTTTCAGTGCCATTGACAGTGAAAAATTGAATTAAAATTCTTGGAAGGAGTTCCGAAAAATAGATTCTAGATTGGTAGTTTATTGTTGTTTTAATATTAGCAGATGTGTAGGAGGGTAAATGAGGAATAAGAATGAGAATTTTTTAGAATAAAGTTTTTCAGTGTGAAAATTCAGTCAAAATAAATCAAGTGTTATTTTATTTTTTAGTTGTTTTGATGTAAAACTGGATTTTAAACCGCATTGAAATTTCGTGAATATATGATGAATAAAGTTATCTAATCTACATTTTGGGATTTTTTTTTTTGTAACTCAGAAATCAATAAAAAAACGAGTAAAATGGAGAACAACAGCTTAAATAGGGATATGTTAAAAAACATTTTTTTCAGATAAAAAAAAGTACTGATTTCTAGTGGCAAGAGTGGCTTCTGCTTAAGAGTTTCATAATAAATATTAAAAATAAAAATTATTTAAGAGTGAAAAACATCGCAAAGTAGTGAATTCGCAATAAGTAAAGACGTGATACTCGAGGGATTACTGTAGTCGCAAATTATGCAAAAAAAGCGATTCATAGTCCAAAAAATATGGTACTCATTGTGACTAACAATGAAAATGGTGTCACGACCCGTTTAGCCACGTTAAATACCACATCTCGATCTTCCAAAATGTCAATTAGCAACATGAAGCACTTTGTTGTTTAGCTAACGAGCGCACTTTACACAATCATCACTGAAGTGCTTAAAAAATTGGGAACAGGCTTAAAATGAAAGCAATTTCAAAACGTGCTTGACCCCCTACCAAAAAAAACAACCTACCACCATCACTGCCACCAACGTGGACAAAAACCGTCCCAATCGAGCGAGCGAGTGAAGTTGAAAACGATCGATAGCGTTTAGCTAGCAGCCGTGCCGCCTGCCCGGGATGCGTTTAACGCGTCAAGCTGAAGAAAAACAACCAATTGCCTCCAAACGCACACATTATTGACCCCACAAACGCACAAAAACACACACTGCAGGCGTATCGACTACTTTAAGGCAATTAGAGCAGTTTACTTGCTTCTACAAAACCACTGAGATGCTTTATGAAGCTAAAAAGTGAGACTAATGACACTTTGTTAAATGAACGTAATGGCAATAAGATTACAGGTGTGTCTAAATAGATTATAATAGTGAAAAATGATGGTTATTTTTGCTCATTTCTTCAGGGAATGGATTTTTAGGGATTTTTTTTTTACTCATTTTCATTCATTGAGTTGTTTTGAGAGCTGAGACTAAAAATAAACAATTGAATCAATTTGGCTTGGCGCTGTGTTGGGAGATTTTTTTTTTTTTCCCCCAAGATAATTTATGTGATTAAAAAGGACACGCTAATATGCAGACAAATTAGTGTCAGAGTTAATCTATGGTGGTGGGAAAATGTGATTTGGGTTTGGAAAAGTTATTGGTGGTGATAGTGAGGGTGAATGGAAAGTAGAGGCTAAAAAGACATTGGGTAGGTAGCTTGGCTGTAAGCCGTGTGCTGATTGGCTGTTGGGGACAATGTTTTGATATGAAAATTGTAAGCGGCAAAGTAGTTTTGTGCAATGGGGAAATATAAGATAAACGCAAAAGGTATGCGCAAAATATATCCCCGAAAAAGATATCCGCAAAAAATATCAACAAGAAATATCCGCAAAAAATATCAACAAGAAATATAAGCAAAAAATATCCGCAAGAAATATCTGCAAAAAATATCCGCAATATCCTCAATAAAATTTTCGCAACAAATATCCGCAAAAAATATCCAAAAAAATATCTACATAAAATATCAACAAGAAATATAAGCAAAAAATATCCGCAAAAAATATCCACAAGAAATGTCTGCAAGAAATATCCGCAACAAATATCCGCAAAAAATATCTGAAAAAAATATCCGCAACAAATATCCACAAAAAATATCCGCAGATTCCTTTAAAAAACATTGCGCAACTACAACAAAAAGTATCCACAACAAATTTCCGCAATAAATATCTGCAAAAAATATCCACCCAAAATATCTGCCAAAAATATTCGCCAAAAACATCCACCAAAAATATCCGCAGATTCTTTAAAAAAACATTGCACAACTGCAAAAACAAATGTAAACAATTGCAAGGGGGAATGGGAGCAAATGAACATTCATTCCCTGCCATCTTTCTTACTTTAAATGGATTGGACTAAATAAACGTGCGGGAAGGTGGAATAGGTTAGCTGGCATCAGTCGACTTGGCGACGGAGCAACAAATTCCAATTGTGTGCATTTGTTCCCGAGGGAGTTTTGGGTTGACTTTGTGTTTTCTAAACATTTGCCAACGCCCCCAGCTCCCATGCGTCGTCGTCGTCGTCTCCCGGAGTCGTCGGCGTGACTCTCTAGACGTCTCTTTATCGACGCGGCGCAAACAACACTAGCGCACGCAAAGCCGCCACACGCCGGGGATGAAACGGCCAACTGAGAATTGGAAGTGACGGTAAACATTTCCATCTCATTTGGCCTCTAATTTTGTCCATCCAGATTTGGACCGCCAGATCATTATTAAGTTAGAAATGGCTGCCACTGGCAAACGAAGAGAACGAGTACACATACTATCATTGGATTAAAAGGATGATAATGAATAAATCTGCAGTTTTTTGTGGTCTATTAATGCTAGATAAAAAATAGGAGTTTGAAACCATAAATTGAGAAATGCTGGCAGAATGTGAAAGTTATTTTTCTGATTAATAACAAATGAATTTATAGTTTGTTATTATAATATAATACTTTAACCTAAACAACAGCTACATTCCTTTATGCTAATCGACAAAACAGGCTAAAGTACAAAAAATAAATAATAATTAGTTGGAAAGGAGAAACATTTTGGTTTAAATATGATGTTGTCATTCAGGCTGTTTTTTATACAAAAATAATAATAATTAGTTGTAAATGAGAAACATCTTGGTTTGAACATAATGTTGTCATTCAGGCTGTTTTCTTTTAAATGTTTTATAAACTTCACATTAAAGGTGCAATTGTGACTTTCCAATCTGGCAACCCAACTACATATTCCTTAATTTTCTGAACCTCACAAATGTCACGGGGGGGGGGGGGGGGGGGGGTGCTAAAGCCTATCCCAACTAACTCCAACTAACCACAAACACCAGGCCGGATAGCCCAATCGCAATCCACAAAAAAACAAAACAAAGAACAACCAATTATACCTCACCACAATTTACTTAGCGAAATTAGCTTAGCATCCATACTTTTATAACATATGATTTAAACCAGACTACCCATAAAAAAATCCACATCCCTAACTCCACACATTGAAAACCCACCTGGAATCGAACCCTCAACCTCAAAAATCCCCTCCCCCCTCCCTCCCTCCGCCCCTGCCGCTTAATGAAAGGCAAATATATAGTTTTGTCATGTAAATAGAAACAGGTGGCTACCCAGGTTAATTATACCATCTGCCATGTTGTAGAAGAGCATAATTGTTTGTTGGCACAGATGAGCAAAGATTTGTCGCGCGTTGTCGTCTTTAATTCTTATCCCACAAACGCCATAGCCATCGCTAACAGTATTTTCGCTAACCGTGCCAAGAGTTGGCCGCTCCAGACTGACCATGTGTTGTCTTCCCCGTCGGATTCACTTGACTGACTCATCTTGGCTTTCCTTGGCCATTTAGTTGGCTGGCTCCGCCTCCTCCTCATCATCATCCTCCTCTTCCTCCGATATCATTGCGTACGCACTTCCTAGAATCAACACAATAATTGAAATATTTTCAACCTGATTAGGTTTGGCCTGCCGACTAGGTCGGTTGCTAAGGGCTGTGCTCCCCCGGTTGCTAGGGGGAGTAAATCAGACGGCATTATTTGATTTCTGGGCCAGATATGAAAGCGTTACCGCGGCGATTAAATGTTTCACAGCTTAGACACCTTGAGGGGGGAGAATGTAAGAAAGAAGTGGTTAACTTTGGTATTGCCATTGAGAATTATAGACGTCTATCTTATCTAATTTATTTATGAATGTATTGAATGACTAGTATTGCTAATGTTGGTTTTGGTACAATTCTGAGGTACATTTTGAGACATTTAAGGGCTACTTTTTCTACATTTATATCACTTTCTTTTAATTTTAGGTCATTTCCATGTCAATTACTGTATATAGGTCCAATTATGGGTCTGTTTTTGTTGCTTTTTAGCACTTTAAGGTCACTTTTGGTTGATTTTTGGGTTGCTTTATGGCACTAGGGTAACTTTTGGTTGTTTTTGGGTAGATTTTTGACATTTTAAGGTCACTTTTGGTTGATTTTGGGTTGCTTTTTGGCATTTTAAGGTCACTTTTGTTTGATTTTGTGTTGCTTTATGGCATTTTAAGGTCACCTTTGGTTGATTTTGGAGTCTTTCTAAAAAGTTTGTTTCATCAAGGATAATTAAACAAATTTTTTGCTAACTTTTGATAACAGTATTTTGTTGTGTTATTTCTATGATTTTTACGGATGTCACAATCACTCGTAGTCATTAGAACGGAAAATATTTTGGGAGTACCGTGTCTTAAATGCTAACAATAGCTAAAAATGTAGCTACTGAAAAAGTACAACGAAAAATGTCGACACAATGTCCGTGATACGTATTTTTGTCGGGCACGTCGGGACAACCGGCTGCTTTGTTGTCAGTGAGATTGTGAGGTGTTTGAGTGCTTTCACACTTATTTTGTTTTGACAGTTTGAAGCAGCTTTCCACTCTCTGAAAAAGCGTGTTGAAGAGCTAGCTAGTCAAAAGCAGAGGCTATTGTTAGACAAAATGCCAAGTGGTTCTTTGGGTGGAAAAGCTCACCTCGGACGGAGCTCAAAGTGAAAACCACGGGATATTTTTCGGCCAATGTGGAACAAATATATTTATTCATCCCCCAAACCGCTTAAAGGACAGCCAATCATACCTAAGGGCAATTTATAGGGCTAAATTAGCTTAGCATGACATTTTTGGAAAGTGGGAGGAAAGCAGAGTACCCAGAGAAAACCCAAGTAGGCCCGGAAAAAACATACAAACTCCACACAGATGGATTTGAACCCAGGACCCTAAAGCTGTGAGGCCAACTCACCAACCACTCAAGACAACGAACCACTCAGATCGATATATTGATCCCAAATCAGGTTTTACTGTGTGGAGTTCTCCCCGAGCTTGTGTGGGATTTTTCCGGGTACTCCTATGTCCTCCCATATCCCCAAAAAATATTCATGCTAAGCTAATTTAGCCATCTAAATTGCCCTTAGCTCTAATTAGCTGCACTTTGTCTCTACATGCCCTGCAATTGGCTGGCTGCCGATTTAAGGCTTCCAAAATTAGTTGGGATAAGCTCTAGCGCCCCCCGCGAACGAACCTAGTGAGGATAAGCAGTTCAGAAAACGAATGAACGTGAGCCCTCAATGGGATAAAAATTGCAATATCGTCAGAATACACTGCGCCATATTCAAATTCCATTTTTTTTAATATTCGGAATTGTTGACGCGCAGACGTAAAATGCAACTTTTCCAATTTGCCGTTGACTTTACAAAGACGGCGGCGGCGGCGGCGCTCAAGTCATTTGAGTGCGCGTGCGTGCGTGTCCGTCGGAAGGGCAGCTGGGCGGAAAATTGAGTGCGGATTCATTAGCTTGCGCGAGCTGAGCTCCAGTCGCTTTAAGTGATACATTTCCTCCGCAAGTGGAGGTGTGTGTGGGTGGTGCCGAGAGGGGGGGGGGTGGGGGAGGCGGGGCCGGCCGGCCTAAGGGGGTCAGCGCGTTTGGCGTTCTGGTGGCGGCCGCCACGTGCACGCGCCAGCAATTTTTTTTCTTTTCTCCTCGGTCTAAACACAGAGTGACACTGTAAATCTGAGCCAATTTCCTCCTCTAATCATCATTAAAAAGCGCAAATGACTCCACTCGCCATTAAACACTCCCACGTGCGCGCCGCCATTAGCGGCGCTTCCGCGGCGCCGCCCGGACGGACGGACGGACGAGGCCTTCTGTTTTGAGGGTTTGTGTTGCATTGCCGTTAACTCGTTGCGAATTGATTGGACGTCTGTTGAAGTCAATGGGACGGAATTGTCGTCATTTACAATGAGTACGAATAAAGTTAGGTATATTTGAAGGCTGTATTGTCATTCTAAAAATTGGGCATTGGAGTAATACATTATAAAAGAATACAAATAGTTTTAAATAAACATGTAAAAATTGTCAATGGAAAAAATTAAGTATAAGGAATAAAAGTACATCTAGAAAATGTTTTTAAAATTAAATTAGTATATACAAAAAAATAAAGCATTAATTTATCAACAAAAATATAATTATAAGGAATAAAAGTACATTTAGAATTTTTTTTTGAAAATTAAATTAGTATATACAAAAAATTAAGCATTAATTTATTAACAAAAATATATTAATATGGAACAAAAGTACATAAAGAAAACTTTTAAAAAAATTAAATTAGTATATACAATAACAAAATAATTAGGCAGGAATTTATTAACATATTTATTCAGCATAAAAATATATAAATATATATTTAAATCTTTTGGAAACTTTTTATATTTGATTCTTTTCATGCAATATTATTATTCTTATTATTATTATTTAAGTAAATAAAAATGATCTGTCAATCATTTCAATGGCAACTGCCATATTGGTTGACATTTGCTATCATATTCTTAGCTTGATATTCCAAAACAGCAATTAATCTTTTTTTTATTAATTAATTAAGCTCCAGAAGACAAATATTTAGAAAATTAAAATCCAGAAAATAAAAAAATATAAAAATTTACGCAAGAATCGAGACAATGCAAACCCAAACAAATCCCACATGACTTTTAGCCTAGCTAGCACAAGAGTATGATGGGATTTCATCAACGTCCTGCCTCGCCTGCGGCCCGCAATATATTCTCCCCCGCAAAATTAATATCCGTCTGACATTTCAGCTCCAAAATATAACCTCAGGATTTTGATTTTGGATTCCATTTTTTTTTCCAAACTGAAATATTAACACAACCGATCATACCAACATTTGAGCTTTAACACCTAGCCTTGACCTTCAAACGCGCTTTCCATTTGAAATATGTAAACGGCACCGGTAGTCATTCTAGATGTTAAAAGGCCGAAAATGAAGTCCACAAGTCGTAAAGAAGCCTTTTTAGTCCTAATGGAGAGAAGAACCCCGCCGGGATCGAGCGACTGCAGCTGTGCAGTCATTAGCCGGCGTTTGTTTTAACACTTTGTTTGTTTATCGCTTTGTTTTTGCACCTGCGACAAGGCCGGAGAGGGTCGTGAGAAAAGGATCCGCTACCGGAGGTTGGGGTTGTTTGTCAGAGGGGTTGGTTGGTTTTGAGTTTGGGGCGCAGGTTTGAGAAGAGTGGGATGCTATGGGAGATAGCGGTGGCGCTAGGTTAAATGGTTCATTTGGTACATGCTTTTTAGTCAATTAAATATTAGGTTAACGTTAAAATTGTTGCATAAAAGGGTGTAACAATCTTAATGATGGCGTTTAGGTCAAAATATTGTTTACATTTAAATGTCGAAACAATCAAAAAATGCCAAATCGCAAGTTAAAAGACCAGAACTGCAGTTTTAATAATCTATAGCTATTTTTTTAAATCATAGATTCATTGTTAAGTGCTATGTTTAACTTCCAATTGGAATATTTGCTTTTTTAAAAGAACTATGTTATGTCAAAAATTTGAATTCATTAATAAGAAATGTTGTCTAAAATATTGCAAGGACATCAACTGTAAATATTCTTAAATTATGAGAAATATTTAGTAAAAGAAAACACCAAGCATAGCTTACAACTATTGCATTTACTCGCATATAAGCCTCACCCTTAAATTAGTTACATTTTACAATTTATCACATTTTTCCACCAAATCCACATCAATTTTCTCTACCCATCAATACATTGGACCTTAATAACACTACATGTAATATTCCTTCCCATGTTTTTATGTGTTGAATCACACAGAAAGACGATAAAAGTTCTAATTTTCCACTCAATATTGTCGATGCACAAGTGTGTGTTTGCTAGTGGCGCAACGATAACAAGCCCCCCCTTTAAAAGCTAAACTGTAACACCCCCCCACGGGACGTCTTGGGTGAAGAATCGCTACCTTTGTGTGTGTGTGTGTGATGATGATGCAACCTAACTGGAAACCCCTAATGACTCCCCTCGGAATCCGGCGCCTGATGTAATTGAGTAGCGACTCCAAAACAGGTAAAGCACGCGTTGGCGGTTTGTTTACGTGTGGCGACATCGCCCCCCCTGACCGGGAAACGCAATGAGATATGACATTTCATTTTGGATAAAGAAATATATCATTAGCGGGCGGAGAAAGAGTGACGATGCTTTAAATTGGCTGCGGAAATCAATAGCTAGAATTCATTAAGGAATAATAATAATATATAGAAATAATTTGATTTTGAAATGAGTGATCACTAGGCAGAACTAAAGGGGCGGATTTGTCAACTAGTATTTTGATGATAGATGGTTAACTTATAGTGACAGTTTGACTTTTTAAAAAAATTCTGAGTTCAGCATTTTGACTATATATATGATATGATTATTGATAAAAAGACAAATGTGACTATGATACAGAGCTGTTGATAAATTTTGATTTCAATCTTGTCAATTGGTCGTAAAGAGTCACTTTTTGAAAAGAGTCACTATTCGAAAAGATTCAGTCCTTGAAAAGAGTCACTATTCAAAAAGATTCAGTCTTTGAAAAGAGTCACTATTCGAAAAGAGTAGCCCCACGAAAAGAGTCACCATCCGAAAAGAGTCAAACTTCGAAAAGAGTCACTTTTAGCCTTGACTGTTATTAAGGAAATACTGTGATGACAAAAGGTGCAGTGAAATTAATCTATAATGACTTGGAAAGAAGATTAAAGTCAATATTTGACTTTAATTGTTCGAGTTAGCTTCTCCACATAAAAAACATTTTATGATTATTTTGAAAATACGGCTATGGTGAACAGTAGATACAACTACTATAAGA
Source organism: Stigmatopora nigra (assembly GCF_051989575.1). Lineage (NCBI taxonomy): Eukaryota > Metazoa > Chordata > Actinopteri > Syngnathiformes > Syngnathidae > Stigmatopora > Stigmatopora nigra. Next base: position 13,681,186 of record NC_135513.1, read on the forward strand.
AAATTGCACCATTATTTCATTTCAGCCTTTCTACTAAACATACTGTCATTATTCAGTAAATACTGCCATGTCAAAGGTGAACAACAAGCCTCACTGCAGTGTTAATACATCTACAACCACTTTGAAACTAGATTATCAGCCATTCTTTGACTTGAAGTGCTCCGAATTGAGACCATCAACCACCTAGTTAAAACAAACGCGACATCTTTTAACGTCGACTTAGAGCCAGCCAATCAAGTCCGTCCGACCCCCCCAACCCCCTTTAATCCCCAACACCTATCATCCCGTCCCGCCTCTCTCGTTAGCGCTCTTTATCAAGCTGCCCTCTGCCGCCGTCTCTCCCCGGGCTCGCCCGGAGACCGTCGGCTTTATTGTCTTAATTAAAACAGAGCCTGTTTAATTATTTTAATCCTCACCACCGTACGGCGAGGACTGTCGAGAGAGGAGAGAGATGGAAAGGGTGGTGGAGGAGGAGGTGGTGGTGGTGTGGGGGGAGGGAGTTGGGCAAGGTGAGGAAGAGGAGGAGGAGGAAGAAGGAGTCGCCCTGACATTTCAAATTAAGCTCTTCCAGTTCAAAAAGCTGGAGTTCTTATCACTTTTCCTTTCTCGCTCACGTTCCAATTTGCGGCCTCCTCCTTCTCTCTCCTCCTCCTCCTCCTCTCCTCATCCTCCTTTTCTCCTCCCTCCTTCTCTCCCTCCCTCTCTTTTTAGCACCTTTGAGAGATTAACAGTTTTGAAGGCAGCCCCTGCCGACATCAAAAGAACGGGAGAGTTGCTCAGAGTATTTCCTTCGCTCGCACTGACGGTGATCGGCGTCCAAACCGTTTGAAGTTGGTGGGTTGGCAGTCGACAGTTGCGTTATATGATCATCTTCTTAAGAAAAAAGATGATTAAGCGATGAATGTAATATTTCTAGACGACTTGACAATGCAATTTTGCAAAGAAGCCTTTCTGACAATGGTTTTTCTCGTTAGAATCAGCAAATATTCACAGTTAAGAGGTTGGAATTTGACATTTTTTAGTTAAAAAGTGCCTTTGAGCGATATAAAAAGCTATAGTATGAATTGACACTGTAGTTTGGCTATATGTTGGCCTTTGACATCACCATACATGTCAATCTCGGACATTTGCTCCCCTTATTAGGCGCTAGAAAAACGTAAAAATGAAATCATTGCAGATATTTACTCACATTGGGCGCATTTAAAAGTTAAAAATGTTCTCCAAAGTAAATGAAGTGCCCAAAATGTATGCACTAAATTTAAGATTCTGTAGATGTCACAGTATGACGCTGACAGCTTGACTGTCTGGGTACATTGCTTACTAACGTGCTATATTCATTAAAGAGAGACGCATGCGTATATCTTGGTTAAAGCATAATCATATTAGCAGTCGACAATAGCATTTTTGTCTTCTACCAGTGACCGATACGAAAAACATCTGGGTACATTGCTTACTGACGCACTATAGATAAGAGTTTGATATTAGATCGGATTACACCTGAAATGATTAAATTAAAAATTAAAGATAAGGTTAAGGTTAAAGCATAATCATATTAGCAGTCAACAATACCATTTTTGTCTTCTACCAGTGACCGATACGAAAAAAAATCTGGGTACATTGCTTACTGACGCACTATAGATTAGAGTTTGATATTAGATCGGATTACACCTGAAATGATTAAATTAAATCGGTTTTACAAAAAAGTACTTAAAAAAATCCTGTACAAAAGTTGTTATATGGCGTACAAAATTTGAAATGATCAAAAAACGTATAAAATACAAGAAAATGTATAAATTGACAGGTATGAATCACAGTTTTCCCAAAGAAATAAGACTATAAACAATCCAGAAGCTAAAATCAAACAACTGAGTTACCCAATAGCTTGTAATTATTAATCTATCAACAAAATAGTTGTAGAAGAATCCACAATGTCTTCACTTTTGACATCACATACTATTTCCATATCAACCAACAACATTAACAGTAAAGAGATTAAAATCAGACATTGACCCAAACAATTACTACTCCAATCAAAATACTAGTAATTAAATCCCAACATTATCTGAGAATATGGCCACCTTCTCCCATTGCACTGTGGCACTAAACTTTCCCCATTTCCAAACAAGCACACAGGAGTCAACTAACAGAATCCCCTACCTTGTTGACTTAAACCCCCCCCCCCCCCCCCCCCCACCATCACAGTTTATCGTCCCACCTCTCCATCCATTTCATCCGGGAGTCTAAACTCTCCAGATTTCCCCCAGTTTGCCTCCTGATTAAGGAGCGAACCGAGCTCCGGCGCTATTCCTCATTCACGCGTCGCCGCGGTAACTGGCCTATTATCTGACAGTTCCACTCCACTGACCTGTCCAATAACAGCTTCCCCATCCCCGTAAATGCCCCGGAGAGAGAAAGCGGAGACATGGAAAATAAAAGGGACAAAAAAAAAGGAAAAAAGGAAGTGTTTGACTGGACGCGCAATGATGGATAAACCCCGGAGATTGTCCTCGTGTTATAAACATTTACGCCGGGCTAACAGATCATCTCCGAGATCCCCCCCCCCTCCCCCCTTTCTGCTTTTCCGCCCTCCCCCCCGACGAAATGAAAGGCCGAGATTAGAGAGATGATAGCTTTTGAGATTGGAGAGGAGATACTAAAATGAGTTTGCGGAGGTGAGACTCCAGCAGTTAAGCGGCGGATAAATTGACGGTGGCGCTTTCCTCGCTGGTTGGCTCTCATGGTCGTTCGGCTAACGCTATGGCGGACAAATCTATTAGACATCAACGACCTGTTTTTAAGTGGTTCAAAAAAAAGGGCGCCCACTTAGACGGGGGGAAAATCTACTTTGGTCTGATTGGTACCATTTTTACATAAATGTTATTCGTGGTTTAAGTAGGGCTTTGCGGTGAAATGGTGCTGAATATTTTATCTATATATATATCTATATTTAATAGTATTTTCTAGTTCATTTTTGCGGGATTGGATAAATTCCTTGATATATTGTGGAAATATGTATGGATAGGTTTGCAGTACAGTATCAGGGTAAATATATATTCATGTATTTTTGTACTGATAAGGGTCGCAGGGGGTGTTGGAGCCTATCCCAGCCATTGGGCGGGGGGGGGGGAGACCCTGAATTGGTCGACAGCAAGGAAACCGATCATAGCTAGGGACAATTTAGAGGGCTAAATTAGCATAGCATGCATGCTAATAATGTGAGAGAACATTTATAAAAGCGAATATTTTTTTCTTTTTTAATTAGATTATGTAGTGGCGGCCATCTTGGGTAGGGCAACCCGCTATGGAAACTCAAAAATGACAAATTGACAGGATCGGCGCATGATTTTAACGTACATTCTAAAATACTGAATATGTCATTTAGCGCAAAAAAAGTGTAATATATCTATTTAATATTTTTTTTAAATGATCGGTTTGTTTTGGACGTCGAGACAAGAATTTCTATTTTGGCACACAATAAAAAAAATTAAAAAAAACATTTAAAAAAATGGCTACAGCCTCAATTATTGTCTGTAGTTAATAGTCCCAAAAAAATGACTGTTTATGTACACTTGTTTTTCATCATTTTAGGCTGTTGAATTCAATTCTATCTCACTTTTTGTGCAAGCCAAGATTTTTTTTTATATTATATTGTAATGCAAAGCGATTTCTAACAAAACTGAGTATATAACTGCCCCTTAAAACCAAAATCATTTCACAAAATAAGAATATTTCCCCTCCATCCTCATTCAACAATATACTCAAACTAAGCTAAGGCCTAAAAAGTGACGAATCATTTCAAAAACAAAACAAAAAATGAAAAAACAACAACATAAAATCTGCAAAAAAAACACTCCACGTTGCTTAACCTTACAATCATACTACTGTTTACGCGCCCTTATGTGAAACGCGTCGTTGTTGTTTGGGAAGACGGGTGGGTACATGTCACGATGTGTCATGTTAGTCAGTGCCCCTCCGACAGCTCATGTCAATAGGCTGCTGATACAGCTGTCATCATGTCGTGGTGTGAATGAGCTTGGCTCGACGGTGCACGTCTGTATGTTTGTACTCTTTCACTACAGTGTATATGTGTGTGTGTGTGTGTGTATGTGAGATGGTAGTCTGGTCCCAGACGGAAGCCCAGAGGACAGATGGCGGCTTCAGACGCAGACTGACACAGCGTAACCAAGTGATTACACACTCAATGACTCCCCCTGACGAGAGCGAAAAGGAGAAGAAAGAGAGGAGAAGTGGGGGTGGAGAAAAAAGAGGGAGAGATTTCAGGGGTGGAAATGGAGGGGGGGGTTAACGGATCAATTATTGGATATTGATGGGGAAAGTGTGAAGATAGGGGGAACATGACAAGCGGAATGAGAAGGGGGGAAAGGTTGTGTTGAGGGAAAGTGGGATTACAAGATGGGAGATTGGAGGAAATGTACAATTTGGTTTGATTGGGAGTTGCTAGGTCGGCATGGACTGTGATTTTTGTTTGTGATAGTGGTCAGCTAGGGATGGACTGTGATTGGTTCGTTGGAGTTGACCAGTCAAAATGGATTGGACTTCATAGGCAGTCTTTTTGGTTTAAATAAATTGGACGTCTATGTATGAGTACACTGTAAAATGTTTTTTTTTCATTTGCATTTAAATATTTAAAAATCACTATTTTCTTACAAGTTAATATTCTATTTATTTAAAATTATTTTTTAATTTGTTTTTATAAACTGAAATTTTTAGTTATTAGTTATTTTATGGATGACCGCGACCATTTTTTTAAGTTTCATTTTCTGTTTTCTTTTCAAAACGACAACTTTTCAGTCCTTAGCTTAATTTGTGCATATTGTTGACCTATTATGGAGCATAAACATTCATATTTTGTTACATGTTTTAGGTTTTAAGATATTTTTAAGTGCCAGCCAGCTATATACCCACTTTTGTTAGAAATAACTTTGCATTACAAATACAACAACAAAAAACCTTGAATTTAACACCCAAAAATGATGAAAAACAAAATGTACATCAACACAGTCATTTTTGGCAATAATTTTATTAAACACAGACAGTAAATGGGGCAGAGTCCATTTAAAAAATATATTTTTAGTCTTTTTAATTGTAGTTGTATTAAAATACAGATTCCTAACATATATTTTTAAGTAGTTATAATTGAGACTTGACACTAGGCCACATGATTAACTTTTGGTGCTATATTTGATGAAGATTTTTGGGGGAAATAATCACACGGCATATAAAGGCCCAAAACTATTTGCATTTGAAATTTTTGCCACACCAACCGGACCTAAGAGTCAGAGAATGATTCACAGGTGTCGCGAACATCCCCATGTGTTTCTTCCGAGTAGCCTTGTCAAAGTTGAGCCTGCTGTTTACGGCCTTAAACCCGAGTAAACTAGTAGGCGCTACCAGCTCAGGTCAGGTCAAGTGGGATCATGGGAAAACCTTCCGAAGGCCCTTCTCACCTTTTTCATCTCAGAGCGTCTCCAAAACATCCCAGATTTTACGCTCGGTGCTCCTTTTTTTTACGCTCTCTACAAATACGAAACGTCCGATTTCAACTACAGGAGAAATATCACGTTTCAAAGGCCATTGTTGACGACAGACGTCCAATTTATTAGGACAGGGAGGCGAATAAACGTGGCAACTTTACTGTGTGAATTGTTTAGTTTGGTCGAAAAAACGGGGGAAAATAAGAAAGTATATTACACGTTTTTAAGCTTAATAAATTGTATAGGTTGGGGGTATTTATGATATGATAGTGACGACACCAGCGTTCTAGCCTAATAAACTGTAAAAGTGGACTAAAAAAGTACTACTGTTGCCGGGGAAAGCGGCAATGAAATAATACCAAATACATAAAAAACTTGAAACATTCTCTAGTGCTAGCATTTCTATAACATGGACAAGTAACCACAGTATGCTAACAAAGCTAGCATGTTTACAATTTGTTTGAGGTATAACACATTTCATTTGAATAATTTAGCATTTGGGAACTTAGGAACAGCACCGTAATTAAGGCAATCATCTATCTAGCTGCTAAAATGCATTTTATAATCTTTAAAGATGCTAAAATAGTAAGTTAGCTTAAGTACTCACCAATATGATTAGCCAAGAGTCTTCAGGTGATCACATTTCACATCTTTCCTCAATTCACCTCTTTTCTCGCTATTTTAACATTTTATAAAATGTTCAAGAGGGAGACGTGTTGAATAGCTAAAAAGAGAAAACTGCCATTTTTATTTTGTATTTATTTACCGACATAGCGTATTCGTGTAACTACAAATGGCTTGTTAAATTAGGTAAACATATTAAGGTGTGTTAACTGAGTTACTTACCAACACGATTTGCCACTTCTACTTCGTGGCTACTTCGCTTACCATTTTGTAAATTTTCATGGTTTAGTAGATGTTGAAAAGCTAAAATATGACCGTTTTATTATCTGACATAGCATAACCAAGCGATTACACACTCGATGACAGATGCTAAAATAGTTAACAGCGTGTGTGTAAACGCGTGTTAGCTTAGCTTACACACCGGCATCATTAGTCAATAGCGATCATCACAACTCAATTCGACTTCCTGGTTATACCATGTTGTAAAATATTGAGGGGGGAAAGTATACAGAAGTTAAAAAATAGCCATTTATTACGGATTTTTGGTTGTAAAACAGATATAAACTATGTTGGGGTTGATTTAAAAATAGATAATACGACAAATTAATTGTCATAATTTAAACGCCATGGAAACTATACTTGTGTTCAAAAGTGTCAAAGAAATATTTGTAATGGTTTAGTCTAAGCAGGTGCATCTTGATTGTATTGACTTGAATGCTTTTATTGTCATTATACAAGTATAATGAAATTTAAAGCGTCACCATTAAGTGTACAAATAAATAGCCAGTCAACATAATAAGTAGTCAACATAAATAAGCGATTACATTAATAAAATGGGTACAAAAAGTGATTAAGTGGTTAGCCTGCTGGAGTTTTAGTGCAAGTACAAGATAATGACTTAGTCTTGATTAGGTCCAGAACTTAAGTTGAACATGGTGATGGTTCTTGGGACTGTTTGTCTTGGCTGTTATAGTCTTGTAGTTGTCAAGGTGGAATCAGAGGCAGAACTAAGGAAACAAAAGTCCACAACTTGTAAGCCGATGAGTTTAAGATGGATCAAATATAGAAGTTATATGTCTGGTACTTTTTGCAAAAAATAATGAAGAAAAAAAAAATGGAGAAGGCAACGCGCATTCATTGCCGAGACGAAGAACGGGAGCATAACGAAGCAATTGTACCTCGTCGTCGCCGTGCAGAAGTGAAGAGGCGTCGGTGCGTGAAATAGTCTATTATGATAAGAATTAAACAGGTTTATCAAGATGAGATGGAGAAGGAGAAACGGCCTGATAAGAGTGAAACTTAGTCGACGCTAACACGCCACGCGATCGCTAGTCGCGATACGTCCGCAAGGTTTCGCATCAGTGCTAGTGAGGCCCTTTAAAAGTGCTTGACTGCAGCTTTAATCAAATTTTAAAAAAGACTTTTTCAAGTTTTATACATTTAAAGTGGAATAACTTTTAGACATGCAGTTTTGACTGTGATAGCAGGGTTTCTTTTTAGCTAATTAGCTATAGCAATAGAGCACGGGTGTCAAAGTGGCGGCCCGCGGGCCAAATCTGGCCCGCCGCATCATTTTGTGCGGCCCGGGAAAGTAAATCATGAGTGCCGACTTTCTGTTTTAGGATTAAATTTAAATGTAGAGTATAGATGTATATTAAAATTCCTGATTTTCCCCCTTTTAAATCAATAATTGTCATTTTTTAATCATTTTTTCTGTGTTTTTAGTTCAAAAATCATTTTGTAAAATCTAAATTTAGATTTTAAAAATTCTAAAATAAACATTGTTTTAGATCTATAAAAAACTGAATATTCAGGACTTTAAATCCATTTATTTTAATCCATTTATATATAAAAAAGTAAATATTATATCTAAAATGGCCCACATTAAATCAAGTCGACATTAAAGCGTCCCTTGAACCAACCCGAGTCTGCCACCCTTGATACAAAGCATTAATAAATAAAAAAACATTCCTGAAAAATGACCATTTGATATCTAACGCTAATTACCCTTTTTTTACCCCAGCACCCAAATACACAGTAAAAAAAATGAATAAAACATGAAATGATTTTATCACCCCGCCATTTATTCCTTATTAAACAGCGCCATGTCCGACTTTAGCAGGCATAATTCTTCATTTTAAGGCATTCTTTGGACACCCTCCCTTACAAATGCGTCCGCATTTGAATACATTTGCATCCGATCCATCACGCGCTCGTGTTACTTAAGACGCCGCCGTCTTGGCATCACGATAACAGCCACATGAAATAATATCCTGCTCGGCTGCCATCTTGTCTCCTCATTCTCCTAACTCTCGTTTTTTTTCCTATACCTTCATCTCGCCCCCCGGGTAACCTTTTGACCTCTTGCCCATCCTTCACAATAGCCGCGGATGCTAATGGGCTTGGCGCTAACTGCGGGAACACCCCAACTATGGGTGTTTGTTTAAAAAATGGTTGGAGATATAACATGAAAAGTGTAATAATGATATTTACCTGGTGTGTTTAACATGTGGTGCGCGCGTCATTTCACGGTGAGGATTAAAGAGGGTCAGGTATGATAATTTGTTTCCTGTGACCTGCACATCGCATTGTTTCCCACACTTGTCACTTTATGCCATCGGAAGGGTGTCCAAACTAAGGCTCGCAAGCTAGCTTGGCTCTTATAAGTCATTATCATTGAATCTAGCCTGCACAAGAAGTAGTAGTTCAGTCTATGTTCTTGTTAGGCATTTAATTATTATTTTTTTATGAGGTTAGAGGTCAAAACCTGACAATATTTTGAAATTAAAGTAGGAAATGGACAAAAATTTATGTACTTTGTGTTATATTTATGCTAAAAATAATCGAATGTGATAAGTAAAGACATTTTAGCTGTTAATTTTTTTACATTTTTTTGTGTAGTCACTGGACATTGTCTTTTTGATCTGCAATTTTTGTATTAGTAGTAAAAATTCAAATAAATATACAAAAAGATTTCATTGAAAAAAGGATTGAATGACTATTGTCGTCAATGGCAGCCAATTAAATAAGCTTTAAAATACATTAAAATATTTTTTTACTTAATTCCTACTTTTTTAACTTAACAAATACTTTCAAGTTATTTTTTTGGTTCAAAAGTGGCAATGGCAAAAAAACACAAACAAACAAAAACACACATGGTAGTGAAGAATATGTCAAATCCAGATTATCTCCAGAAAGCTGCGTCTAAACGCGCAAGTCATGTTTTTAGTCCTGTTGGCCGCTTCCCTTCTCCACTCACTGTATTTGTTTGTGTGCGTTTCCCGTAAGTTATGGCGCGTTATCATAACAACTGCTTCTCCTGTCAACAGCCCATAATGTCTGATTTACAGGGTTGCCCTCGGTAACCAGAGGGAATTGAGTGCTCTGGAAGGAGAGAGAGCATCTGTCACGCACGTCAGTAAGACAAGGAAACTCCTTGCGTGCTATTGGTGGATCTAGACCTCCATTTTTTTTTAACCAAAATCATTTTTTCATGTATTTTTTTCATTTTTTATATATATTGAACAACTTTTTCTCTCTTTTCTCTTCTCCCTATTTGATTTTTTTCGCTTCACATTCACAAGAATTCTAGACCTCAATTTTTTTTAACTAAAATTATTTTTTGGTGTATTTTTTATCTTTTTATTTTTTAAATATATTGATAAACTTTTTCTCTCTTTTCTCTTCTCTCTATTTGATTTTTTTTGCTTCACATTCACGACAATCTAGACCTCCATTTTTTTTTCAACCAAAATTATTTTTTGGTGTATTTTTTTATCAATTCTTTTTAATGTATTGATAAACTTTTTCTCTCTCATCTTTGAAATTCTTTCTCTATTTAGATTTTTCTCTTCACATTAACAACCAAAAAATAGCTACATTCATTTCCAATGACCAAAAAACTAAATAGGAATTTCAAAATAAAACGTGCCCTGTAGTTTTACATTAAAATAAACATGTCATTATCAATTACAAGCAATATGGCGTCATTTTAGGGTTTTTACAAGTCACTTTTGTTAAATTAAGGCATTTCCAGTGACTTCCCATTAGTTTTGGTCCATTTTAAATTCCCTTTGACCTCATTGGCTACTATTAAACCCCCCCATTTTGCCAAGGGGGGCTAGCTACACGAGCGCCGTTGACCTTTTGCGTCCGTACGAAGGGATGTCGCGCACAAAGAGCTCTATTAACTAGGAAAGGCCATATAATGGGGAAACAAGACGGGCCTTACAAAAAGGGGAACAGGCCCCAACTAGCGCTATGCATAATGTAAAAGCGCTTTTAAAACAAGCATCTACGGGACCCCCCCCCCCCCCCCACCTAACAGCACCCCCCCCCCTTGTTATTAATTCTCCCAGCGAAATATGAAATACCCTCCGTGCACGTTTCTTAGGATGGGAATCATTGTTGTGTGTAATTATGAAGACAATGTTCACAGGGATTATCAAAGAAGTGAAGGGGAGATAAGGATGCGGTAGATGAAGAGGGTGCCGGAACCACAAGAAAGACGAAGAGGAGGAGGAGGAGGTGGTGGTGTGGGGTGGGGAGAAGAAAGAAAGAATGAAAAGAAAAGATTACCTCTGTTCTGTTCTTTTTTTTTTTGTGGAGCTATCGTTCCACTCAAAGCGCCTCCTCCCCTGCCGTCCTTCCTTCCTTCTTTCCTTCCTTCCTTCCTTCCTTACCGGGTTATATTAGCATGATAATGATGTGGTGGTGGAATAGGGCAGGTCTTTTGGACATGTAGACAATGCTATCGCCCGACCAGGCGTTTGGAGCGTGGAGAACAAGACGCTGTGGGACAAACATATACACACACACACATATTATACACATGAAAATTGGTCAGTGGATTGAGAGGATTTCAATGTGGAGAGGGGAAAGGATTGTGTGGTTTATATGGGGGGATTGAGGTGTTATTGGTTGTTACATCGTTGATGAGTTTTGGGGAATTAAGTAGCTGTTTGATTATTGTGAATTTACTATTTTGTGATTTTTTTCTGCTGTTATTTTATTATTATTATTTAAAGTTCATAAAAATGTGAAAATTCACACTGAAATTTGTTGCTACTGGGACTAAACACTGAAGAAAAAAAGTATGTAAATTATACAAAATATTTTAAAAAAAAGGTAGTTATAGGTGACCCTACTTTGAGATCTTTTGTCTGCTAGATTATATTATTATTATATTTTTTAAGTTTGTAAAAAGGTGAAAATCCACACCGAAACTCTTTCTATTATGACTCAGCACTGAAGAAAAAACAAATAAATTATTAAAAATATTTTTTAAAAAGTTAGTTATAACAGTGGTGACCCTACTTTGTGATTTTCCATTTATCGCAGCCATGTTTGGTATACATTAATATTTTTATATTAATATTTGAGGGATTACTGTCCTGCCATCCACACTATTATTTCTGTAGATTAATGTACAGGAACCAAAACCCAATGTCTACAATTAGTTCTTAATCTCAGTTTCCCATATCTTCCTTCACCAACACACCCAAATAAAATCACCAAAACCACCCAAAAAAAGTCAAATCCACCCTTCAAAATATAAACTTAACTCACTAAACTAACCCCCAAATAGAACAACACTCCTAAACACACACAGACAACCACAAACAATTTAAACCAACAAAAACTTTTACCATCAATGGCTCCCACTTTGTTGTATTGGAACGCTCTTTCACCAGCAGTGGCGGCCAACGAGTTCAACTCCATGACTCTTCCTCCTCCTCCTCAACTCGATATCTGTTCTGGGAACATCATTAAGCTTCTTGTCTGCTAATCAACAGCGCCCCCCAACACACACAAAAATACACACACACCGCGCGCTGACAAACGGATGGTGCTTCTTCACAGATCTGGAACATTTTCCGGGTCAGGCCCGGAGCCACGGGCCCCACGGGATGCCGGGCCACCCCACCGCTTGAGTGTCGGGAACCGGGGGCACGGCTCCAGACACCCACCACCACACACCCGTGTGTAAACATACTGTACGCACCATCATGGATGACGGCGAATGCGCGAGCCCGTAACGTCTGTCCGAGCGTAAAACACACACACACGCATACATACGCCATAAAAACACACCAAAAAATCCATTTGGCGACGACAAAAGCCTCATTGATGTCTTCCTCCTCGTCGGGGGGGAACAAAATGAACATTTCTAGAGCAAAAACCTGTCAAAAAAACGCAAAAAAAACAACATTTTAAAGATTATCCTTCCCTGATAGGTTAGCACAACAAGCTTTTCAAATATGTCGGATACATAAACATGCAAGTAGAGTGTTAGAAACCAGTCGAGAGGAGATATTACAGCTGTCATTATCACGTTTAAGGGGCTTTGCATTGATACACTAACATATACACACACCCATCCACATATACACACATATACATAGATAGATAGACACACCCACAGGATAAGTGTATTCGTAATGATGGCTTTTTTTTTCCAGTTCGAGGCTGTTTGCAACAAATAGTCTGGCATTTCCCAGATTACCGTCGGCGCACATGAAGCGCTAGCAGGGGGTGCCGCTGCCAATCTGTGGCGTAACCTTAATCCATCTTTTATCCTACGCCGCATCTTGCGTTGGCTTGTCAATCCTCCTTTCGGGGTCTACCGAGACAAGCTGCCACCCATCAGTTTTCATCAATGGCTTCTAATGTTTGGGGTTTGTTCGGGGATGACATTGTGGGTGCATGGGATTGACGAGATTGGGGGGGGGGGGGATTCTTCTTGGAATTCGGGGGGTGAATCTGTGAGCTTGGGCAATTTTGGGAGGGTAAACAAGAATAGTTCGCTTATTTAATTGGTCGGATTTGGTGGAAATTTTGCCTAACTAATTTTGGCAGATTATATGATAAGTGGTACTTCTATATATGAAATGAATTGGTTCCAAAAGTGGTTTTGTAACTGTTTTTTTTATCTGTAAGTAGTGGCATTTTATATTGAATTAGCAGAATTAATTTTACGATCTGTAATACTACCTCCTCATTTCTTTAAAAATGATAAAAGTATTTTGTGTGAAATATGTATTCAAATGTAGGAAGCCATTAAAATGAATAACAAATGCAAATTGTTTACACAATGTACACAAACACGTAAATTAAGGGTGTCAGACTCGGGCTGGACCATTTTAGATATAATATTTAGATTTTTTTTATATATAAATGGATTAAAAAAACTGTATTAAAAGCCCTGAATATTCATTTTTTATAGATTTAAAACAAACTTTATTTTAGCTTTTTTTTAAATATATTTTTTGGATTGATTTTTGAACTAAAAACTAAAAAAATGATTAAAAAATGACAATTATTGATTTAAAAAGGGCTAAAATCAGGAAATTCAATATACATCTATACTTTTAATTTAAATTTGACCCTAAAACAGAAAGTCAGCATTCAGTATTTACTTTCCCAGGCCACACAAAATGATGCAGCGGTCCAGATTTGGCCCCCGAACCGCCACTTTGACACAAAAGCATGTTTGTTTTTGTTTGTCATTTTGTAACCTGAATATTTCATATGTAGAAATACCACTGTATACATATACACACACAATTATATACACATTTAGCATGACCCAAGCACGTATATAGTATCAGGCTAAAGCATTGTAGGTTATTATAGGTAGGCATCTAGCGCTAACCGGGGTTAGCTTATATCTGTGCGGCAGATGCCAGCGGTTAACCTTAAGTTCCCCTCGCCGTTGGAGGTGAAAGATCAGCAGAGGACTCGGGGGGGCGTCTTGTGCGGCGGTGCTCCCACAACAATGTTCCGCTCAGTGGCGCTACGACATGTGTGACGCCGCGTGCGCTAACTTAAAGGGAGCTTTGTGGATAGCAAGTCGGGGGAACTAATTGTTTGGAGCAACCCGAGAGGAGCCGGAAGGGAGGACGACCACGACGATGGCGGCCAATGAGTGAGGAAGCAAAGCCGAGGGTCATAAATTAAGGACTCACCGGATATTGGCTTTCCACATGGTGTCGACTTCATGGGTCAGTGTGGATGTTTTGCTATCTCTGACCACAGAACACCTTCTGTAACAAAAAGCAACTATTTTAAACGATTTCTGGGCCTTCAAACATCAAAAACACAAAATGTATTGTTAGAACTACATCTTGTTTTAATTTATAAAGTCTTCTACAGGGTTAATTACCCACAAAAATCCAATATTAGGTTATAAATGTGGGTCAGGACCATTTTAGATATAATATTTAGATTTTTTTTATATAAATGGATTAAAAGAACTGGATTAAAAGCCCTGAATATTCAGTTTTTTGTAGATCTAAAACAATGTTTATTTTAGCTTTTTTTAAATATATTTTTAGATTTTACAAAATTATTTTTGAACTAAAAACAGAAAAAATGATTAAAAAATGACAATTATTGATTTAAAAGGGGGAAAATCAGGAAATCTAATATATATCTATACTCTTCATTTTTATTTGATCTTAAAATAGAAAGTCAGCACATCATTTACTTTTCCGGGCCCCACAAAATGATGCAGCGGGCCAGACTTGGCCCCCGGGCCACCACTTTGACACCCATGTCCTAAATATACTATTTAAAAATAATTCTGGAAAAACAGCCATCATTCATTATAAGCAAGAATTGTAAAAAAGCAAAATCTCCATCTTCAAAAAATATATACATTTAAATCACATTTTCACCCCTATTTTTTTATACCTTTTCCATTTTTTTTTTGATTCAAATACATTCTCGATATTTCCTTCCATTTATTTTAATGTATGTCAAGTTTTAAACCAATTTGAGCCATCTTTTTTATATATTATTATACAAATCCTTTTCATGCTAGTTCAAAAATAAACAGGCACTCTTTTATGGCCCCTACTTATTAGCACTAGCGCTAACACAGAGTTTACCCTAAGTGACCTAATGAAGTGGCTAGCGCCATTAGCCGCGTGGCTAAGAGGCGGCCATCTGCATGCCAATGGCTGCCTTTTCATGCTAATGGCTTCTCGGAGATGTGCGCCCGAATACTAAACAAGAGGCGGGCGGCGTGGGGCGGCCAGACAGTTTAGATAAGTTACTCATGAGGGACAAAAGACACCAAAAAAAGAAAATAAAAGAGCCAGGGCTTGGAGGGCTACTTAAAATGCAGCGGGCCTCCCGTTTACACGCACAGCCGCACAACGCTTTAGCCAAATTGGACTTTTTGTTATTGGTTGTGAAAACGACGACGTGATCGCCTAACATTGCCTAATTTGTAGATTTTAATCTTTTTGGGGTCAAAAAAGGGACAAAAACAATTATTTTCGGACATAAAAAAGGGGAAAATAATATTGGTGTTTAGCTAAAATGTTTCTTATAATGTAAGTTAATGTATAATTATTAAATAAAATTAAATAAAAATGTAAAATTATTGAATAAAATTAGATATAAATGTAAAATTATTGAATAAAATGAGATAAAAATGTAAAATTATTGAATAAAATGAGATATAAAAGTAAAATTATTACATAAATTGAGATAAAAATGTAAAATTATTATATAAAATTAGATAAAAATGTAAAATTATTCCATAAATGTAGATAAATGTAAAATTATTAAATAAAATGAGATAAAAATGTACAATTATTAAATAAAATGAGATAAAAAATGTAAAATTATTAAATAAAATCAGAGAAAAATGTAAAATTATTAAATAAAATTAGCTAAATGTAAAATTATTACATAAAATTAGATAAAATTGTAAAATTATTAAATAAGATCATCCATTTTTCTGCTAACCTTTTTCTCTCATAAAAAT
This sequence comes from Stigmatopora nigra, assembly GCF_051989575.1. NCBI lineage: Eukaryota > Metazoa > Chordata > Actinopteri > Syngnathiformes > Syngnathidae > Stigmatopora > Stigmatopora nigra. Next base: position 13,697,083 of record NC_135513.1, read on the forward strand.
CATCAGAAAAAATTGCTATACATTTAAAAAATGTTTTTTAAAGATTTGGACTATTTTGATGTCAACAATTGGCACCTAAAATTTATTTCATAATAAAAATAGACCTTTAACACAAATCCTGTGTTTATAAAACATTTACTTTATAGTCCTGTTTAAAAGAGTTTAAAGTTTATACTATTTACAAAGCACTAATGATGGAAATCTTACATATTTACACATCTAAATGCGTTAAAATTAAATATAAACATGTTCATTAACATATGCTATCCCTCATTAAATAAAACCACTTTCCACTCATACTATTATGATTCAAGTGAAATTTACTCCTGTCAATCAAACCAATTTTGGACGTGCATTGCCGTCACTGGCCGCCAGGTGACCTCCTGAACTTGACATAGCCCAATCCCATTAAAAAACACCAACAATCCTTCCCTTTCTACTTCATGACTTTAGCTCACCTGTGTTTTTGTTGTCGCCGGAGTTAATGGATCGGCACCCGCTTAAAAGTGAGGTCGCCAGGTCAAAGGTCAGCGCTCTCTCCCTTTGATGCCAGCCGGATATCCCCGGTAGGAAGAGGAAGCCCCCGGAAGAGGCTTTCTTCATGGATTACTTGGAAAACACACAGAAAAACCACGTCATCAATCACGGCCATTTACGCACCATAAGGATCCTTAGGTGGCTTTTTCTTGGGAAAATACGGGTGACGTCGCAACATGTGGCGGAAAGGGCGGCGGCCATGTGTTTTCCTCCTTTGCCGACTGGCCTGACCTTTGAACTTTCCCGTATTTAAATTCATTAGTGAGGAAAGAGCTTGAAACTAGTTTTTTTTAAAGCTACGGTAACCCGATTTTTTCCCAACCCGAATTTAGCCGAGTTTTTGTACGTGCCTGGCTTGGATTTCCTCAGCAAATCCACATCTGCGTGCTCGCCACTAGTCCATAAATTCATCTTTAATAACCATCCCTCAGCAGCCGTGAAAGCCGCCGCACGTCACCGGCGCCCTCGCGAGCTTTTAACCGTAAACTTTCCACTTCATTTAGAAGGCAAATTGACTTCAATTGATTCCAAACGAGTTAACAATTAAGAGCGAGTTTGGTAAACAGCGGCGCCGACATTTAGCTAAAGCCGCACAGCTGTGCGAGGAGGAGACATCTGGCCGGGGATGTGTGGGTGCTTATCCTCACAAGGGTTGCGCGGGGTAGACAATATATAGAATATAAACAGACAATATCAGGGAATTGGACATCTAGCATTGTCAATATTAGGCACAGAGGTCATTTTGTGGGCATTTTAGGGTACGCACAGGTCAATTTTGGGTGATTTTGTTGGTTTTGGTGCATTTCCAGATGTTTACCTATTATCTTTGGGGCATTTTTTTAGGGTGACTTGTTGTTGGTTTTGGGGATTTCTAGATGTTTTCCTATTAGCTTTGGGGCATTTTTTCGGGTGACTTTCTATTGATTTTGAGGCATTTTTTTGGGTGACTACCGATTGGTTTCAGGGCTTTTCCAGATGTTTTACTATTGTTCTACTGCTGTAGGGCATTTTTAAGATCACTTCTTGTTACTCGGGGCATTTTTTTGGGTGACTTTCAATTGTTTTGGGGATTTTTCTGGGTGATTTTCTATTGTTTTTTATCTCCCTTGATTCCTGTTGGTTTTGGGGCATTTTCCTGGTGACTTTCTGTTGGTTTTTGGGCATTTCCAGAGGTTTTCTATTTATTTTTGGAGCATTTTTTAGGGTGACTTCTTGTTGATTTTGGGGCATTTTTTCGGGTGACTTTCCGTTTGTTTTGGTACATTCCCAGGTGATTTCTTGTTACTTTTGGGGGCATTTTTTTGGGTGACTTATTGGTTTTGGGGCATTTTTTTCCACTTGACTTTCTATTGGTTTTGGTGCATTTCCAGGTGATTTCTTATTGATTTTGAGATGTTTCGTATTGGTTTTGGGGCATTTTTTTGGGGTGGCTTCCTATTGGTTTTGGGGCATTTTTTTGAGTGACTTCCTTTAGGTTTTGAGGCATATTGATAGGTTGTAGACTACACATACTGCATATTGAATCAATTGCTAATGCTAACTAGCCTGAGTCTTTTCCGACTAAAACCAAACATTAGCAGGATAACACATCACAGATCTCAATGACAAAAGCCCTTACCTGGCAACCCAACATCCGTTTCAATCCCCGGATGCAGTAGCATTTTTTCACCAGCAGTCTTCCATCCATCTCACTCCTTTGGGCCAACACGTGCGAACAGATGGCGGCCCGAGAGAGAGAGGGCGTCTGACGGGAGGAAGAAGGGGAGGAGGATGGAAAAAAGATCAGCAAACTAAATAATTGCCTCCTAAATTGTTTTCCAATTAGCCTCATGAATCAAACCTCTGCCCCTTATGAACGGGCGAGAGGGCGGGCGAGCGGGCAAGCGTGCGCGGGTGGGCGTGGCCTGGCTTTGTTAAGGTCTGAATGAGTTGTTGATGGGCGCAGCAGCTTGGGTCTCTGAGGGGTGGGAATGGGGGGCTAAGTTGATAATTGCAGGGGAACTTGGACTCAGTCTATCTAGCTAACACACAAATACACACAAACCAGCTTTGTGAGGACGTCCCTTTGATTAAGCCACTTAAACAAAGTGTACCAGCCCACCTCCCATAATTCCCATCTCTTTGTCTCTGTTAGTGCGCTTTCCCTTTCGTGTGTGTGTGTGTGTGTGTGTGTTGTGGGCGTGGCTACATTCAAGCCTCAGCTGCTGTTGTGTGCAAGGGTGAATTACACGCTGTGCTGGAGTGTTGACAGGAGCAGCTGGACATCACCCAGCCATAAAGTGTGGGCCCGTAGTATGTGTCATGCGCCCCCTGGTGGTGGTAAAGCAGACTGCAGATGGAAGGATTTAGACACAGGTGTCCAATTCAAAGTTTTGGGGGGTCAATTTGAAGTTTTTTTTCGTGTGAAGGGTGTTTTGAGACTATTTTGGATTAATTATTTTGTTGTTTAGGGTGTTTTTGTATCTTATTTTGAAAAATGTTTTTAATTTTTAATGTTTGTATCAATATTTTGGGTGCCTTACTTTTGTGTAGTACGCAATATAATTGAGGGAATTAGAATATTTGCAAGATTTAAGTAAATAATAGTAATAAATTTGAGTATTTTTATTTAAAAAATAAATAGGTTATTTTTCTTTGTCCTTATTTACATTATGGAAGTTTTCTTTGAATATTGTGAAGTACAAAATTATTTAAAATTGAAAAATAATTAAAAAAACAACTAATTAAAGTCTAACTATGATTGTTTTTGACGATTTTTTTTAGCCAAATTACCTCAAACCAAATTGGAAAACCCTTACAAAACTCAATAAAAACCCAAAACTGCGACAAACCGTCTTTTTTTAACATAACATGGCAAAATCATGCTGATTTAACAAAAAAACATGAAGTCCTTCCACTTAAATTTGCCTTAAATCCCCCAAAATAATCATCTAACAGACACTTACACCCAACTGTAAAACCATCTTTCTCCTCCATATATTATTTATTTTTTTGGCCTCAATTCCTTTTCTCAAAAGAGCGAAACGGCGCCAAAAAGAGGCCCAACGACAACCTGGCGGCTAGGTTAGAGCGCCGTGACCCTACATTGAGCGGCCTATGAAAGAAAAACGGCGTCCAGGATGTTAAGGACACGCTTTGTACCTCTCGTACTCTGTCAGCGTCAACATATTTGAGCAAGGCCCGTCGTAAATCTGACGCCCGACGCTTGAGTTATACGTCCCGATTCTCGGCGGCGTACGGCAACCTTCCACGCCGTCTTTCATAAATATGGCGCTGTGATGTCACCGGCCTGTCATTGGGGTTTGGAAGCGGCGCAAAAAAAATGGGAGGAAATAGGACGCTTTGGCTTTAAATAAGCACCTTTTAACATCTGTTAAAAGTCAACTTGACTTTTTTTTTTTTAAAGTTACATGAGCGTCCAATCCTTTGTACGGATTGGACGTCTATGGTTGTCAGTGAATGGGTTCATAGACAAAGTTAGAATGTTAAACTATTGTTTGAGGGGGAGTGAGCGACGGAATATGAATCCAAATTCCATTCTGGACATTATTTATGAACTGAGGGTTGAAAAGTTGTATATAGCGCATTTTCCGGACTATAAATCACAGTTTTTTTGAAGTTTAGCCAGACCTGACTACTACTCAGGAGCAATTTATAGGTTTTCTTTTGCCACTATGACTACTAGATTGTTAGAATATGTTGTTTAGGCTAAAGTTAGGTAACATTTTATGATATTTTAATGTATTTTTTGTTTTTATCAGATTGTGATTGTCACTTTAACAACTAAAAGTGGAAGGACTTCAAGTTGACCCTTTAAAAAAAAAAAAAAACAAGGCTTAGAGAAACAAAAAGAAGTTTGGACATCCCTATTATGGCTTATTTGTCGCACCCTGAGTGTGCTTAACATATTTCAAGTTAGTCCAAATACAATCTAGAAAGATTTGAGTAACTTTTTTAACAGAAAGAGCGCAAAACAATACATTTTTTAAATAAGATTTCCATTTACGGATTAATTGTTGCACTCTGAATGTGCTTAACATATTTCACGTTAGTGCATATACAATCTAAATTAATATGAGTAACTTTTTAACAGAGAGCCATAAACAATTCCTATTTTTAAATGTGATTTTCTGAGAAAACCATACTCAAAGTCTAAATAAATAAAAAAAAAAAAAAAGCTTTTAAGGGTCATTTCAACAACTTTAAGTACAAAAAGTCTCATAATTCTATCAAAAAAAAATGATAAACGCAACACTAGAGGTACAGTTTAGCTCACATGTTAACTTAAACCCCTATGCACCCATCAAAAGAGCCACATACGGCTCCTGAGCCACATCTGGCTTCCTTACGCCCTATAATAGAGGTCACAAGAGTGACCCTGTGACAAGCAACCACTCTTTCAAAAGGGGAAAAATCAATAAAGCCCAGAAACAAAATGGCCATTGTGCTATAGCGAGTGTCCGGCAATGGTGGGTGCATAATTTGGCAGGTGGGAGGCGGCATGGAGGTGTGTTGAGGGGATTGGGCTTCGGGGTTAGATGAGATGGGGGTGGGAGGGGGGAGGGGAGGGTCTTTGGGCAAGGGAGCGTGTGCGCATATACATCACCTCATCTTTAATTAGCTGTCATCAGCTTCTCTCCGCAGATGAAGCAGCCGCTGATAATTAAGCGTCAAAGTCGCTCTGGCCCTCCCTGCGTGGCACAAATAAAAGACAAGATAAGGACGTGTCGCACACTCGTCAAAAACCGGGAGACCGTTAACCCTTAAGATGACTGGATTGGGATGAGGAAAATAATTAGGAAATTAAAAAAAAAAGGAAAAAATTGGAAAATTATTCATTTAAAAAAGATGAAAGAGAAGACAACATAGAGAGTTATGATTATTTCATTGTTATCATGCTTACCTTGGGGATTGAAAATGTCCAATTGGTTTTAGGTGGGAGGGACGGATGGAAAATGTGTCAATGGCAATCTAAGAAAAATGACTAATATTCATAAAGCATTGGAGTAATACATAATTATTTATAGATACATTTTTGATAAAAAGAATAGTTTACAAATCGAAAAATTGAGTTGAACAAAACAAAAAAATGTGGAAAACCTATTAGATCGAAAATATTACAAAAAAATCCATATTTTCCATTTATTTCTACTAATTTACGATTTTCTAATCATTTTTTTCATCAATTTTTTAACAACTTTTGATCATGATTGGACACCTACATAAAAACTACAAAAACTACAAAAAAACCTGAATCTTCCACCATTGCATTGGCCTCAACATAATTTCCACCTCTGAAAATAAGCACTTTTGCTGTTAGCGTATCGTTAGCAACCATTTTTTTCCCCTTGTCCTTCCACAGAAAAAAAGACGGAGACGAGAGTAGCTAATTAGAGAGAGTGGCGTAAGTGGACATATGTGCGGCCAGGGACGCGTTGGCCAACACTCGACGGGACGGCGCCGCGGGGGCCCCGCCGCAACCTGTCCTTTTCTCCTCTTCTCTTCTCACCGCCGACTAAGCTGCGTTCGTGTTTGTTTTTGTTTTTTTTCCCTCGTTGGATTATGTGGAATTCAGCCATAAAAATAACAGGTGTCCAACACGAGGTTCGCGGGCCCATTTACGTACTGTAAATTCCTGGCTATAAGGCCAACCTAACTATAAATGAAGTATAAGTTGCAGGGGGTGCTGGAGCCTATCCCAAACCTAACTATAAATCAAGTCCAAGTTGCAGGGGGTGCCGGAGCCTATCCCCAACCTAACTATAAATCAAGTATACGTCGCAGGGGGTGCTGGAGCCTATCCCCAACCTAACTATAAATGAAGTATAAGTCGCAGGGGGTGCTGGAGCCTATCCCCAACCTAACGATAAATGAAGTATAAGTCGCAGGGGGTGCTGGAGCCTATCCCCAACCTAGCTATAAATCAAGTATAAGTCGCAGGGGGTGCCAGAGCCTATCCCAGCGCCAGGCACCAGGTTAGGGACACCCTAAATCAGTGACCAACCAATCACAGGGCAGAAGGAGACAAAAGGGCAATTTAAAGGGCTAAATTAGCCTAGCATGAATATTTTTAGCATGTGGGCCTATGGGCAATTTAGAGGTTTAATTTAGCCTAGCATATTTTTGGCGAAATAGATAAGCCTTTTTTTGTCAGTCGATGTAAGATAGCGAGAGAAACACAAAAACAAAAGGCCAGGTTAGCTAGCTAGCTAGCCGGTGACAAACTCCTCCCCAACTAGTTAGCAAAGGAGGAAACAGCACGAGACGGGCGCCACAGATGGAGCGGCGGCGAGCGGAGAAGCGAAGCCGCCTCGGCTGTGAGGGGCACCTGCCTCGCCGCGGGGTGCCCTCTTCCCGTCATGTCCTAATCAAATTTACCACAGAGACAGAACGGGCCCCTCCGGGCCCCTCTGGGCCCCTCCCACCCGCCACCCCGATTCCAACACGAGACCCGCTGAGCGCTACGTGCTAATAATCCCAAACCGACAGACGTCAGGTACAGTCAAGTGGCCTTACACTACTGGCTTTGACGCCATTGCTATGACATCACACTAGACGCTAGTGTGTCAAAGTGGCAGTCCGAGGGCCAAATCTGGCCCAATGCCTCATTTAATGCGGCCCGGGAAAGTAAATCATGAGTGCCAACTTTCTGTTTTAGGATCAAATTCAAATGAAGAGTATAGATTTAAATTAAAATTTCCTGATTTTCCCCCATTTAAATCAATAATTGAATTTTTTAATCATTTTTTTATGTTTTTAGTTCAAAAATAATTTAGTAAAATCTAAAAACATTAAAAAAAGCTCAAATAAACATTGTTTTAGATCTATAAAAAACTGAATATTCAGGGCTTTTAATCCAGTTCTTTTAATCCATTTATTAAAAATAAAATCTAATTATTATAGCCAAATCTGATATCCCACGCTAGCGCTAACTAGCGCTAACATCACCCATTCATCGTCAACCTGAGCATTAACAAATGAACTTGACTATTTTGATTGTCGTTCTAGCTGCGTCCACAACCTCAAAATGACGTACAGTTAATTCACAAGGTTCGCGAGGGTGCCGGAGCAAATGCAGGTGATCGAAATCACCAATCCACCAACCCACCAAGACGAAACACCCAAATGTATCATAACCAAATGAACTCATGGCCTATCGACAGCAAGAAAAACCCAAATGATTGGACGCCTGGCGCCCAATGAGTTAAACAACCGGTTAAAAGAGAGAGAGGTGTCACTTTCAGTGAAACATCTTCATTCTGATGTCAATGAATTAATTAGAAGTGTTAATGAGCTAGCGACAGCTCTCCCAAATTAAATTAATACCGTAATGGCCTCAGACAGCGATAATTAGCTTCCCCCATTTCAGTAAACGCTTTCTGGATGGCGTCCGCTCTCTCGCTCAAACAACATCCATCCCCGCGAGCAAATCAGCATCCAGATGTAATTAAGTGGCTCATTAGTGAAGCCCTCACCGATTCGCCCTCCCCTTCCGACAAATCTTCCCGACGTGGACTGCCGAGGTTCTTTTTCAGGGAATTTTAAGGAGGAGACAAGTACTCTGACACCCCCGTTTGGTCCAATAGGAAAAAATAAAACTCGGCATTATACCCAAGCCTTTAATTATTACCGTATTTTTAATATAAATCTATAACTCTACACCGGAGTCAAAGTTCAGTGGTTAGCATAATGCTAACATTTGTAAACATACATTTTTTTACATTATTAATGTTAAAAAAAAGTCAATGTCCAACAAACTTAAATTAAAAGAGCTTAATTTGTTAAATCGGGCGACCAATTATACATTTATTTACATAAATTACATTTAAACCATTTGTTTACACCCATATTTTGTTAAATATTCAATTTAGCTTCCTTTTCCTGATTTGTCGAAATCACCATTTTTAAAAGATGCTAATTTAGCTGACATTATTAATGTAAAAAAAAGTCAATATCCAACAAACTCAAATTAAAAGAGCTTAATTTGTTATATCGGGCGACCAATTATACATTTATTTCCATAAATTACATCATTTAAACTATTTATTTACCCCCATATTTTGTTAAATAATCAAATTAGCTTCCTTTTTCCTGATTTGCCTAAATCACCATTTTAAAAGATGCTAATTTAGCAATAGCGCTACTCAAATTGGATGAAAAAAATATATACATTTAGTACTTTTTCCCTTCTACTTAATACATTTTCTGGGTATCCCTATATTGAATGCTTTAAACGTCAATGGCAGTTAAAGGGTTAAGCCACGCCTTTTTTTCATGCTATTTGTGGAATCTGTAGGGATCTGGCATAAATACCATCTGTCAACAACGGGCTAACCTGCGAGCAAACATTTAGCTCAAGCTATCTCTCGTTTTTCTCTCACACATAACCAGGATTGGTCAATGTCAAATCAGAGTATAAAGCAATTTCCCACTTACTCAACTTGACAATGTCACCTTCTTCGTTCCACGCGCTCTTTGAGGACCCTATGGAACAAAAAAAAGAAGAAAAAAAACACTTAAAAAATGTGCAGATAAAAACATAGAAAAGAAGCAGATTTGTCGACACTTCACGCAAAGATGAAAATGACGCTGAGGGAAAAAAAGGTGAGAAAAGAGAGCGACATGGCAACTACTAAATTAGCTTCTCATCATCACTAATCAGGTATGGGGTGACTTTCTTGCCTCCAGGTGATAGTCAGGGCCATGAGGGAGATGTTTGTGGAAAACAGAGCAAGGGTGGTACTTCTATTTTGACAAATTTGAAGGGTAGGAAATGATTTGATATGTAAATGAATGTTACAATATACGAAAACTAGATTTGAGTTATAAAATACCACAAAATGTCAATACATTTATGTGTATCTGGTATTTATCTGGTATTTGACAAAATGTCAATACATTTATGTGTATCTGGTATTTTATTGTGAAATTGGTGCGGAAGGGACTTTGAAACATTTCCAAGATTTTAGTGGATTTTTTAATGAGAATCCCTTCACATTTAGAAAAAAATCCACTCAAATCGTGGAAATCACTCAAAAAATCCCCTCAAATCGTGGAAATCACTCAAAAAATCCACTCAAATCTTGGAAATCACACACAAAATCCACCAAAATCTAAGTGTGAAGGGACTTGGAGAAATTTCCAAGATTTTTAAGTGGATTTTTTGACTTTGAAAAATTGTGCCCTGCTTGACAAAGTCACTAACAATTGTCAATGTTTTTATTTATTTTTATTTCTTTATTTTTAATTAATGTTTTTAGTTTTCCAACTGTTCTTCTTTGCTCATAATTTAAGATAAAAATGTTTGACTTTTCCAACTCTGAACGCAAAGCCTAAAATCCCTCATTTTGTCTACAAAATACTATTTTAAACGACTCTCATTGTTGTAATCAGATTATTCAAATGGATGTTAATTAGAACTACTTACCCTTCAAAAGCCACTATCCAGAAATGAATAAAAACACCGCAAAAACCCACAAAAGAGGTAAAAAAAAAACACATACTTAACCGTTGTTTTCCCCCTTTTAAATCCTTTTGTTCCCTTTAAGCATTTCTGCGACAACGATACAATGGCAACCGCTAAATAAAGTGCATCCAAATCCATATTTACGTTTTTGCGCTCTCAATCGAAGAAACGAGGCCGCGTCGCTTCCCGCTAACGCTAATCTGTCCGCAAACGTAGCGTTCACCTGAGCTAATTGCGCGCAACCCGAAAATAAAACCCATCACCGTCATCACCCAAAACAATCCCAGTGACAATAACCTCGTCGGCTAATCCTTCTAAACGGAAAACAGGCGCCAAAAATCGCTAAATCCACCGACGCCGAAAATGCTAATCTCTCCGCCGTCCCGCCACGTGTCTCTGTCCTCGCTTGGACGGGACGCGGTGAAGTTGCGGTAGAAATGCAAAGTTTACAAGCGGCTCACGCGGAATTACGCGGGGGTTGCCGTGTGACCGCGTTGTTACGGCTAAATCGCGTGTTCCGTTTTCGCTAGCGGCTTGCAAAACATGCGGATTGTCTTGTTTTAGAAGAAACGCCAAGCTAACTTTTCTAGCCTTTGTTTACAAAAATGGCGAGCGCGATGATCCACAAACTCACGGAAGACGGATTTAGCGCAAAGGGCTCGCAGTTACGAGATCGAGGATTCAACCCCAGATTCCTGTGTGGCGTACCGTATTTTCAGAACTATAAGGCGCACTTTAAAGTCTTAAATTTTCGCCAAAATTGAAAATCCAGTGAGCTTTATATATTGGAAAAACAATTTAAACGTGTCATTCATTGACGGTGCGCCTTAAAATGTGGTGCGCCTTATAGTTGTGAAAATACGGTACTCCAGTTTCCACAAAAAAAGCTAAAAACATACTTTAGCTAGGCTAATTGGTTGAACACAATCTATTTCTTGTAATTGACCAACCACTAATCCAAGGTATCTGTCCTCTACCTGGTGTCCACATTTGACTGGCTCCGGCACCCCTCGCGAACATAAGTTATGGAAAATAGTGTAAAGGATAAAACTTTTGGAGGGAAAAGTCACTCAAGCCAATATTAAAAGTAAGCCCTCACCGTCTTTTCTAATGAATCCAAGCGAGCGCTGTGATTCGTTGCTCTTCTTCAATTAGCGACGTGTTAATTAAAGAGCATCATTATCCCGGTAATCATCGGGGTTCTCCTCGGTAATTACACGCCCGAGTGTGATTACTTGACTCAGCGTGATTCATCTGCCCTTTTTACGACAAAATTTAATGACGCCAAAGGACGGAAAGTGTGTGTGGTGTACGCACATGTGTGCGCATGTGTGTGTGTGTGCTGGCTGATGAAGAAGTTAATTGCCTATCAAGAGAGAATGCCGGATGTTTTTGTTGTGTGTATGAGTTGTTGAAATAAAAGGAGAGTCCAATCATTTTTTTGACCGACGGTGATGGACGACCATTCCATTTGGAGCAGATTCAGATTGGTCAGAACTTAATTTTAATTGGACGAATTTCATAGTCTGGATGACATTTTCTGGGATTATTGTACAAAGACGGTAAGGGTTAAGGCCAATCAGAGCGGAGGTCTTAATTATTCAATAACTTTTTTAGTTTTTACGGTATGTACTTTTAATAAAATTGGACGGAAAACTGTCAGATTTTGTTTGATGGGTTCGAAATATGCTTGGAATTATGATAAAAACTTGTCACCTGTTTGGTAATGGTGCGATTCCAATGCCGCTGACTGGTATAGATGTCCAATCCACTTGGGCTGGGAGATGTTGGCATGTGACCATGATCAGGAAATCACTAAAAAAAGAGAGAAGAGATGTAATTAACAAAAATATATTTTTTCCACTGTTAATTATTAAAAAAATAAAATACAAAATGTTTAAAGTTCATAATTCACCACTAAAGGGGAGAATAATAATAATAAACATATATATATATAGCTACATATAATGTATACATAGCTACATATAACATATATATATAGCTACATATAATATATATATATAGCTAAATATAATATATATATCTACAAGGACTCAGTACTGAAGGAAAATAACATTTAAAAATACAAAATATACATATATATTTTTTTATTATTTATTATTATTATAATTTTTTTAAATGTTCATAAAAATGTGAAAATCTAGGCTGAAACTCTTCAGCAGAAGCCACTCTTTCTACGGGGACTTATAAAAGTTATAATAGAGGTGACCCTACTTTTCGATTTTTCAATTATCGGGGCCATGTTTGGTCTACATTAACTGCGATATTCGAGGGATTACTGTATATCCGATATACATGGTAAAATAGTTTGTATCGGAAGAGTGTCTTCCAGGTAAAACATCTCTGTTGGAAGTGCGTTAATTGAATGCAAAAGCGCCTGCATGGGTTGTTGTTCACCTCTCAGTAGACAAGGTAGGAAGAAGGTTGCAAGGAGGAGGCGACGAGGAGGAGGCGACGAGGAGGAGGCGGGCGCACCAGCTCGCTCGCCAGGTGAGCCCAGCTGACTTGACACTTTGTCAGCACGCCCTAATTTGACATAATGAATGCAAGCATCGTTACTGCTGTTAATTGGCCGGACTAATTATACTCCGAGGAGGTCATTAGAGGGAAACGGATGCCAAATGTGTGGGAAAGGAGAGGTGGCTACAGACGGTGGGAGGGGGGGGGGATGCTAGGTGCAGGTGGCGCTAATGGAAGACTTTTGTTCGGAGAAATATTAAAAATTCATTTTATGTGGGAAAAATTGTGGGTATTTTGGACTATAAGTCGCACCCGCCCAAGAATTTTTGCTAGGTTTTTTGGGATGGTTAAAAATCAAAAACCAGGGAAAAAAAACAGTTAAAGTAAGGCAAAAGGGTTAAATAGGCATCTCTTAATATTACAGTAATCCCTCAATCATCGCAATTTCACTACTTTGTGAAGTTTTTCTGCTATTGATTAATATTATTTTATTAGTGCATAAAAATATGAAAATCTACGTTGAAACTTGTAAGCGGAATCTACTCTTGCTACTCAACACTGAAGTAAAAAAATATATGTATATATTATGTATTTTTGTTTTGAATAAGGGTGACCCTACTTTACGATTTTTCAATTATGTCAAGTCTACATTAATTACATTATTTGAGAGATTACTGTACAGTTTTTAAGAAAACTATTGAAATTTTATTTTGACTTATACTCCAGAAAATACACTACATGCTATTAGGGCCATTGAATTTCAAATCAAAACAAATAATCTTAGGAAATTGACCAAAAAAAGATGTTAAATTATTATTTTTTAAATGACAAATATTAGAGTTGTCCCAATCACATAACAAAAATTCATTAGCCCCTCCCACTCCAAACAAATTGGTCATCACGTCACAGTTAGCCCAAACTCGTGTATATCGCCCACCCATGGAATTAGCTCGCCCCGCTAGCAATTTGGCGGCAGCAGTAATCGAATTCCAAGCGATCATCTTTCAAATCCACCGCCGGCCGGCGAACTGGAGGAGGGCCGGCGCCTTTTAGTTTGGCCTCTCCGGGCAGCGTGTAAAAGCTTCATCACCGGTCGCGCTGATGAAATTAGCGTCTATTAGCGTCCGGCGAGGCGCTCCCGCTTCCTGGCCACGCTTCTCACTGGCGGATTTAATTTGCCGGTGCGACTCGGGAGCCACTTAGCAATATCTATCTCTCCTCTCCGTGTGCGAGAATTGATTGATTAGGTCTTATCTTGTTATCTGGCTCAGTGGTCCTTTGATAGGCCTGTTTGTTCTCCACATTTCTTCTTCTTCTCTAGATCCCTGTGCCTTATGTTACTACTTTCCTATCTGTGTGTGTGTTTGTGAGTTTTTTGTCTATTTTTTCTCTGCAAATGTTGAAATCCGACACTGATAAGTCGGATCATCTTGCAAGATCCGAATGAGGAAATGACACATTTACGTCATTGTGGATCGACACTCAACTCCACTTTCACCCCCCCTACGCCGAGACTTTGCCTTTTTGGAGAATGTCTTATGAAAAACAAGACAATAGACGTCCTATTTATTTAAATTGGGAGGACGGCAGTCATTGAATTGATGATTTTTTATCGTTGTGAAGTTATAATTGTAATAATTAGAGGAGTGGTTATATGTCAATATGGGGATATAATATTATTTTGCTTTCAATAGGTCATGGGTGTGAAAGTGGTGGCCTGGGGGCCAAATATGGCCCCCTGCATCATTTTTTTGCGGCCCGGGAATGTTAATCATAAGTGCCAAATTTTTGTTTTAGGATCAAATTAAAATGAAGTGTATGTATATTAAATTTCATGATTTTTACCCTTTTAAATCCATAATTGTCATTTTTAAACCATTTTTTTCTGTTTTTAGTTAAAAAATCATTTTGTAAAATCTAAAAATATATCAAAAAAGCTCAAATAAACATTGTATAAGATCTATAAAAAAAACTAAATATTCAGCTATATGTGATATACACCCACAAAGTATCAATATATCATTTTAAAAGGTATTTATTTTAATTACTGTATTTGCTAAACTACCACAAAGAAGTTTTTATAGTTTGGTGGTAATACTCAAGTGCAACTAATGTTTTTTTTTATCTTTCTGATTATTTTTTTAGACTATAGTAATTGTCCTATAAAAAAAACGTGAAAACAAGTCTAGCATTTATTTTGTATTATTTTTTTAAGTGTATCGTAAAAGCATTTCAACCATTAAAATGACCAAAAAAGCCCCCCTTTACCCAAAAAAGTCCAAGTCCGAGTCAACCACACATTTCCTAAACCCCCCCAACTCTTAATTAACGACTAACATACTCTCTTTTCACATCCCGAATCATTTCGCAGCGCCCCACGCAGGATTCTTTAGGGATTTCGCCTTTTAAATACGCAGAACGGAGAGGTCAAAAGTGGAAAAGCAATAAAGATGTTTTTCAGCTTACGTGGCGACAGACGGCGGGCGGCTCCCGGCGGAGAAGAGCGAGGCCTCACATCATTAACGCCTCCCGCCGTGGCCCGGCTGGGGACCGCCGTGGAGGGAAAAAAAAATGGCGGCTCGCCATCCCGTGGATTCTGGTCGCCACCTATCGTCAACATAAGAGTCAAACAGTCAAAAAACGTGTACATTTAAAAGGTAAAACATCGAAGACAAACATGGACAATGGTGGTGGATAAGCTGACAAACATGGACAATGGCTGTGAAGGTGGTGGATAAGCTCCGCCCCCTTTATGGCAAAAGAAAAAGCATATCGGGATGACAAAAAGAAAGGGACCAGATGACAAAGAAAAGCTAATCATGGGTTCCCAATGGACAGATTGAAGCCGAGTGGATTCCATCGTACAGCATCTCTCATTTGTATGCTAATTTAAGATATTAGCATACTACAAGCGAGCGGGAGCATAGGTTTGGGGGGGCGTGGCTTGGGAAATATGTGCTGATTGCTGTTTGTTCTTTGGATGATGCGTGGCAAAGGAATGGGGAAAAAAATCCTGTTCAAATTTTTTTTGTAAGGACGCATAATTTAAGGAAATGTAGAAATAGGCTAAAATAGCATATTTAAAAAGGTCTATTTTGTCAAAAAAAGTACTTTTTTTTCAATTTTTTTAACAAAGTGACATTGAAGTCATATATTGAGAGGGTTATTAGCAAAAAACTACTTTTTTGTAAATTTATTATTGCATAAAATGATGTTATTCTGGTAAAATTTGAAAATAATGATGAGTTTAGCGATCTTGAATTACTGCAAAGTTTGTTTTACTAGTGTAAAAGTACAATTTTGTGTACATGTATTTTTTGCAGGCTCTTAACTCTTAAATAGATTATGTTTTGTTGTGTTTTAAAGGGAAAATAATTAATATATATTTAAGAAAATGTCATACACATGATTATTTCCAATTAGGTTTTTCATATTAGTAGATCCAAAATGGATTTTAGTTAGAATTTTGACAAAAACTCCATTACATATCATGAATAAAAATTATTACATTACATTTCATTGGGTTTTTAAACAATTATGCCTAAAGTCAAAGTTTTAAAAAGCCTATTTTTGATCTCAATATAAAGAAAAAAAATGAATATACAAGAAAATATCATACACATGATTATTTCCAATTAAGATTTTCACATTAGTAGATCTAAAAT
Source organism: Stigmatopora nigra (assembly GCF_051989575.1). NCBI lineage: Eukaryota > Metazoa > Chordata > Actinopteri > Syngnathiformes > Syngnathidae > Stigmatopora > Stigmatopora nigra. The sequence goes on from NC_135513.1 coordinate 13,713,232, forward strand.
TAAATTTAATAGACTTTTGACAAAAACTTCATAACTTATCCAGTTCAAAAATGACTATATTACATTTCATTGGACTTTTAAACAAGTATGTCTAAATCCAATGTAAAAAAAAGCCTATTTTTGATCTCAAACGACATCATTTTCTATCTATATTTCCTCCTAAAACATACCCAGACAACAACATTCCTCCCAAAACATTACCATACCCTCATCACCTCAAAGTTAAAAAAATAAATAAATAAAAACAATCAAAACAGGCCGACTGCCATTGAAATTAGAATTTCCTCTTGTGTCAATCCCAACAACATCAAAAATTGTTGCAAATCCCTTAAAATATGAAAGATTAAAGCGTCTCATTCATAAACCTCCCCCCAAAAAAGGGCTTTTTTTGGTGTGTTTACAAGATTGGCACTTTTTGACAGCCACCAATCATTGCTAGACTTCCTGGTGTCACACGCACTTAGAGAAACACAAAGAGGGAAATGTCAAGCCTCAAAATGATTTTCCTCCTGCCTACGTTGTTTAAATGAGTGTGTGTAGTGTGTGTGTGTGTGTGTGTAAAGACCACATGCGAAGGGTTGCCACGGGCGACATCCGTGGGTCCGTATGGAGTTTCCTGGACTGTGATGGGTTTTCCAGGGCCGCCGTCCGACTCTAAGACACAAAACTTCAAAAGTTGGAGGGAAAATGAAGACAGGATAAGTGATTGGCGGCTATGAAAAAATATAAATAAACTTTAGATTGATTTTGTGAGGCTAACTCATTGAGGAGTATTGGGTTAGGAATGTATTTAGGATTTGGATAGGTGATTTTTTTTTCGAATTTTGGGGTCAAAATTGTGGCAATCTTTGGGGAAATAACATTTTTACTTAAAAATGTATACAAATATTCACTTTTTTAAAATGTATAATGTTTATAGTTTGGGAATTAGTAATGTCATCAAGAGGGAAATGTAAATTAATACGTTTTTTTAACTGAAAACTTGAAGGAAAAACCTAAATAACTTTTAAAAGTTTCTAAAAAAAATACTTTACAAGTTTGACCCCTGTGATCTATCTACACTGAGTTTAGAGTGACCCAATATTTTTGAAAATACCATGTAAATATGTTTTTCTGTTAAAATTGAACATGGCAACAAGTATCATGGTACAAATCTTCAAAAACCAAACCTTTATGAAGCTGACTGTCAATCTATCAAAAAAAAGAGAGAATTAGACAATATATTTGAATAAAAGCACATTTTTAGTTATCTCGCTTAATGCCAATACAAAAGGAAACTCATTTAAAAGCGAAAGAAATAGCATCTATGCGGCCCTGTCTGTAAAAATAATCATTCCATTTAAGCAGGCTGACTACTTATTTAATAATTATGTATTTGTGCACTTCATGGTGAAGCTTTAAATCTCATTCTACTTCTCTAATTCAAGTTGTGTAAAACGCATTTTTACTGCATGTATTACACTGCCCTCCAGTGGCTAAAAAGGGCTTTACAATAACAATAATATTATTTCTCTAAATTCAATGCTTTTGAAGTACATAAAATATCTATATTTCTTTTTAAATGCCGTACTTATGTTAAAATGCATTTAAACCATTTTGTAAATTGATTTTATATCTATAATTAAGACATTGCACTCTATAAAAAAGTTAAATTCTTAATATTCTTAAATATAGACTGCAACCACCAGTAAAAAGTTTCCTATTTTCATTATAGTTAAGCTATAATAAAAGAAAAGGTTTCTTATTCATCTTTTTTTTAATCAAAAACCTATTCAGGCATCAACAAAAACATACAAACAATACTATTTCATACTAATAAAGGCGAATGATGTACAAAAGTTTCATGCTATCATGCTAAAATCTCATTAATATCATTAATATAATTATTAACAAAAATAAATACGACATTAGCACAAGAAAACAAACAAAAAAATGTACTTGAGCCTTAGCACATTTGAAATGACTTAAAATCCAATATGGATCACACACACCATCTATTTCTCAACCTCATTTCATATTTACATTAACAATCAGCGCGAGAAATATTTATAAAAATAGCTGTCTTACCGCCATCTTGTACAAAAACCATACGCCGTCCAATCGGGTGTCACGCCTCCTTTTTGTTACCCCAGGCAAACAATTTAGCCATAGAAGATTTTTTCTTGGACTTATCTTTCTTTACACCTAGGGGGCAATATTTTTTTGTTAACAACTTTAACAACATTCATTAAATTAACTCTTTTTTTAAAGATATTTTCCTCAATCTTTTAAAACAGTGTATATATGAATATATCATGTCAAATTTGTCATTTTTAATGTGGGAAATGCTTACTAAAGTTCTCCAACAACTTGTCCAGTTGCTGGTCTTCTTCTTCTTCTCTGATGGAAAAAAACAGAAGCTCAAAGACCAAAATATACTATAAAAAAAGTCCATTTTTTTACCAGACCGGACTAGAAAGTCCATATTTTCAAAAAGTGCACCTGAGCCTGTCCTCATCAAGACCTTCCACGATGGCGTTGCGGTCATTGACGATCTCCATAAGTTTGCTCATTAGCTCTTCTTCTCGCTTACGTTCCGACGGCGTTTTCAGATGATCTATCAATCGGCAGCGACGTTTTTTCAAACTGATTTTCAGCAAAAAATAAGACGTTGTGGACAGTACCGGCTTTTTCCATCAGTTTTCGTAGTTCCTGCTCGACACTGGGCTGCTCCTCTTCCAGGTCTTGGGTTTTCCCACTGGAGACAGAAAAAATGGCCGCCTTATACTCAGTGACAGGTCGGGGGACGTCCGGGTGGCCCGCCACTTACACGTAGACCAGCTCGGATTCCCTCCGCATGGCCACTTGCTTGTTCCGGATTAAGGTGAACCACTCCACCATGAGCTCGTCCATGACGGAGTCATCTTGGCCCTCTGAATTAAAATAACGGCAGTATAAGTCTCGGAATTTTAACTAAGTCTGTTTCGTCGAAAAAAAACAAAAAAAACCCGAAACATTTTAACAGCAATTGAGCTTAATAGTTCACAACAAAAATCCCAATTGAATCAAGGCTCTGTATGTTCTTATTAACCTTAGCACCCTCCAGTGGTCAACATCGGTAATGACAGAAATACATGGAAAGTGCAATCTAAGGAAAACTGTTTTTTCTATAGGTCATCTGTGAGTAGTTTTCTAATCTATACCCACATAATACTATACAGTACTACTACCCGTATACGTACCGTCTTCGCTGTGACGTAGCTTGGCTTCCAGGGTCACGCCCCTTTTCTCCAATTGGTCGAGCTGATCTTCGATCTCCGTCAATTCCTTCAAGATGACCTCTTTGGGGATGAAGTCCGGCCTCATCTACATGTCAAAAATATGATTTAAAAACCACTTTACGATAAAAAAATCGTTATCTTTTCCCATTCAAAATACCTTGACGACTTTAGCCACCGACGTGGTCTTGGTTTTGGCTCCGTTTGGACCACTGCTGATTCCTGAGGAAGAAAACAAAAACAATCCAGTCAATTTTTGGGGGCATCGGAGACTATCTTTTAAGACCCACCTTGAGATGAAGGAGGTTTCACAGGCCTTAGCAACACTTCTGATATTAAATGGGAGGCGCCGGTGTTGTTGTTGGTCCGTCCTTGAGGGGAGGTTTGCGATGGGTCGGCAGATCTAAAAAAAATTGATTGTTAGAGCTTATGATAAAGAAAGACTTGTACTGCTGAAATCCGTAGAGGTGGACATCAAGCCTTACTTGGATTCTTTGGAGACGGGTTTGAGCATGGACCTCCAGTCTGCGGGGGTCTCCTTCTCTGTTAACACATTAGCCATGGATTTATTTCACGTCAAATTGATGTCAATGTTCAGAATTTTTTTGGGTGGTAGTTAAGACGTCTGTCACCTGAGGTGTCGGGCGGCGGGACGGGCGTGGAGCCTCTTTCTGGAGTTGTGCTTCGGATTGGGCTGGGCTCCAAACTTGGAAGCTTCAAATCCGAGAAGATGGACGGATTGACTTTGAGCCTCAATCTTCCCCTGCCACTTTCCACCTCCTTCTTTCCCCCTACCACCTCCTTCTTCCCCACAACCACCTCCTTCTTTCCCCCAACCACCTCCTTCTTTCCCCCAACCACCTCCTTCTTTCCCCCAACCACCTCCTTCTTGCCCCCTACCACCTCCTTCTTTCCCCCTCCCGCCTCTTTCTTTCCCCCTTCCACCTCCTTCTTAACCCATCCCACCTCCTTCTTTCCCCCTTCTACCTCCTTCTTTCCCCCTTCTACCTCCTTCTTTTCCCCTTCCGCCTCTTTTCCCCACCCTGTCTTCTTCTTTCCCCATTCCACCTCCATCTTTCCCCCTTCCGCCTCCTTCTTTCCCCATCCTGTCTTCTTTCCCCCTTCCACCTCCTTCTTTCCCCCTTCCACCTCCTTCCTTCCCCATCCTGTCTTCTTCCCCACTTCCACCTCCATCTTTCCCCCTCCCACCACCTCCTTCTTTCCCCCTCCCGCCTCCTTCTTGCCACTCTGTACCTGCAAAATGCTAAAGTATAAAAGACAAAAGGAATGTTAGCGATTAAAGACAATACACATGCATGCACAAGACGTCGCTGGGGTCCTTACGCATCACTTTTCTTGGACATGTCCGACTTTGGTGTAGGCTTACTGGTATTGCTTTCCTCCATATTAGGTTTCAAGAGAGCTTTCCATCCACTAACTTCAAAAGCTCCATGCTTCTTCGTATCTGCTTTGCTTTCATCAACATTCTCCTTTAGCTGATTTTTGCCAGCTTTAATATTTCCATTTCCAAAATGACCAACTTGACCGCCATCTCTGTGTTTCCTTGGACTTTCTTTGTCTTCCCCAGTGTTAGACCGATTTCCAACAACATTTCCAAGTCCGAGTTGACCTCCGTGGGGTTCCTCGGTCGCGGGAACGGACTTGAAGACAGTCAAGATTCTATCTGATGCGGGTTTGGTATCTCCACTTTCTGCCTGGAAGAACTTGAGCTTGGACTGGATGGTCTTGGCCGCCGTGGCGGAGGCGCGGGGCGCAGCAACGGGTTTGAGGACCGGCGTGGTGATAGTTATGTCGTTAGGCGACCGTCGCTTAGAGCTGGGAGAGGTCGGTTTCTCCACGAAGGGCGTGATGGGCTTTAAATGGGCTCGTTGTGGAGAGGGAGATTTCCGGGAAATGGGACTGGGTTTCCGGACCGGCGATGTGGTGGTCACCCTGGGAGGGACCACCCGGGGCGGAGCCACGGGTGTCACCGTGTCACTTTTGAGCAAGCCTACTGGAGGAAGAATGCTGGGTGGAGTGTCTCTTAGGAGGGAACTTGATTTTGGTGGATCTAGTAACCTAGGCAACACAGTGTTTGGATTCAATATTAGGCACACCTGCACAGAGTATTCTAATAACATAACCACAGTTTTTTTTTTTTATTATTAAATTGGCACACACTTGAGTTTTTGCTTCCATATCTTAGAAATGTGGGGAATATAGGGTTTTTAATATGTTGTATTTGCAAATAAAGTTTTACTTCTGCTGTCTGTAAGTGATTATTTTTTTTAGAATGGGAGGAATTGTGGGAAAGGTAGTTTTCTAAATAGCTATTTACAAGCTAGCATCATATTAAGTCATCAAGTACTTAGGTATATACACTTCTACATTTTTTTAAACCAACAATTCAAAAGGAGGTGTTTTCAAAGTAATTATTAAATTGTTTGTGATTGACTTCAATGATAATTCATGTTTTGTAATGATTAATTTGGATTTTCTCTCCTCAAATTATCATCATCAAACCTTTAAGAAAAATTAAAACATCACTGTATTAACTTTTTACATTGACCTTCTACAATAAATGATATTTCTCACAATATATAATAATAACAATAATATAATAATATAATAACAAAATAATCAATTTGGATTGGGAGGTCTTAATAATAAAGTGCGAAATATGATTTAAAAATGTCTCTACTTGGTGTCAACTTATTTAAGCACGTGTCTCTTTAAAAGGCGGGGCTTAACTTACTTTGCACAATTCCTGTGATACAATTTCCCAGCCATTAAATACCGCTGCACCAGATGAACGTGGTTATTGCAGGACGCACACTTGTTACTCAGAGTTCCCGTCGAATGACCTTTCGACCCCGAAAACTCCTGAAAAATGACAACTTGGATTCATTTCCCTTTTTTTTGAATATACACTCAATAAGTCACGGTTTGTACTTGCGTCGTCGTCCTCGGGTGTCTGGGGTTAGGCGTGGGCATTGTGACATTTATCGTAGGGGGAGGATGGTTCTCCTTAGCCGGCTTGAATAATTTGGAGACCACCGGGGCGTTCTCCTTCCCGGGCGGTCCGACGGGAATTGGTTCGGCGGGACGTTTTACGGCCGCCACGCCGCCGACTGGAGGAGAAAAAAAAATGGAGTCGTTTTATGATGGGAATTGGTAAAGGGAGTCGTCCGGACTATGGCGATACTCACTTGGGGAGCGTCCGTGGAAGTAGTTGTAGTACTGCGAGACGTATGTGAGGATACTGAGGCGGTCCGGGACTTTGAGGGCCACCATGTCTTCCGCGTCCAAAAGTGCGGGGATTCCCAGTTGCTCTTCGGCTATTTTGAAGGCCTGGGGGGGACAAAAAAAGAAGTGTATAAAACAGGTGTCAAAGTGGAGGCCCGGGGGCCAAATCTGGCCAGCTGCATCATTTTGTGTGGCCCGGGAAAGTAAATCATGAGTGCCGACTTTCTGTTTTAGAATCAAATTAAAATGAAGAGTATAGATGTATATTAAATTTCCTGATTTTCCACCTTTTAAATTAATAATTGTCATTTCTTAATCATTTTTTTCTGTTTTTAGTTCAAAAATAATTTTGTAAAATCTAAAAATATATTTTAAAAAAAGCTAAAATAAACATTGTTTTAGATCTATAAAAAATGGAATATTCAGGGCTTTTAATCCATTTAGAAAATAAAAAAAAATCTAAATATTATATCTAAAATGGTCCTGACACCCCTAGTGTATAAAAAGTCACACTTTGCTGTTTTGGGAAAAATATGGGACATTTTATGACATCGTAGGACAAACAAGAACCCGTACTAAACGAAAACCTGCACTGTGCCATGAATCATTAATAAAAAACATGGAGAGCAAGTTGTAAAAACTGATAAGTCCACCATGACAGTTGGCACACTTATATTGCGGACAAGAAGGAAATGTGTCACCTCGCAGTCCAACAAGATCCGGGAAGAAAACAGGAAGAATGCAGATAAGAAGCCAACATGGTTTTTGCAAGTCAAGTCTGAACAATTAATCTTCATTTATGAAAAAAAATGCTTCCTTCTTCTTACATTTCTCTATTCCAATAACATCCTAATAGGTTAAAATAAGTAGTTACCAGGTTGTTGTTGTCATAGATGTTTTCTTTCTTCAAGGAGTCAAAGTTTCTGCAAGGAGGGGGAAAAAAACATTAGGACATATTTATGAACTTCCTCATTTGTCAATTTTGAAGACAAAATGCACCTGACTGAGTCATGCGTGAGTACCTTGTGACAATGACGCCATTGAAATTCCTACATTGAAAACTTATATTGTCACATTATGAGAATATTTATCGTAAGATGAGTCAAGCAAAGCCATGTTTTGTGTTTTTTTCCCTTTCATGGCATGTTGAGACAAGCTCTTGGGATGACTTACATAATATCAACACATTTTTCACTTAAACACAAATACCTTCATTAAAATTCCCATTCAAGACAGTCAAGACTAAAGTTTCGGCCAATGAGGAGTTCCCCATGGTTCCTTACTTAGCCCAATGCTATTTTTGTTTTAAAATATGAATATGGATTATGCATTGGGTGGCCAATGTATGACAAGTAGGCGGGGCAATCTGGAATAGTTGCCTTTGATTGCCTAAAATTATTCTGGCTTTACAAATCGCTGACAACGGCTATTTGTTTACTTCCTGGAAATATATCGTCTTTCGTTAGCGGTTAGCATGCCTAATATGAAAACAAATATATTTGTTATCCTCATCAGGGTCTACTAATTATGGGCAGTAAGCGGGCAATCCATTTTCATTGGCTAATTTGAGCAATTTTAGGTCAAAATGGATTGGACTTTGATTACAGTCAATGGCAGACCATTCAATACTAGATCCTAATTAGTGTTTTTTTTATTTAATGCTAATAATTTTGTTAGCTGACAAAAATCACAACCTAATTGTGCCAACAACAGAAAAAGTCTAATTTTATTGTTTTAAAACAAAACATTTTCTTCTCATATAAAAATGCAAAAAAATAACATTAAAACGCTTTGAGTGATTTTGCCACATCATCAAAACTAGTAATATGCCTACTTCCCAATTATGCACTTTATAATTCTTCTGCTTCACTTTTACCCACACAAAATACTTCTACTCAAGTACAAACCGAGTACTTTACACTTCAACACAACAACAACTAGTACTTCTTTGCATCTATGGTTCCTAAACTCGACAAATCAAGTCTCAAATTCCAAGTTATACTCACATGAGGTCCGGTCTGTGTTTGTGAATGATGGCGCAGAACGCCAAGCCATCCCGGAACGACGTCGTCATGTTACTGACGGCCACATCCCGATAACCGTCACACTGAAGCCGGCACCACTGCTGGAGAGCCTTGACCGCCGCCATCCCGGCGAGCTCGCTGGCTCCTCCGCAAACTCCTTCGCCACGGCGGTGGCTGTTTTATCACCTCCCCGGGCTAGCCTTGCGTAGTTTTTCTTCACCCACGACGGAACTTTTCAGGGCCACGTTTGGCGTTTAGCTCGCCGGTGCACGAGTTAGCGTGGTGTTGCCTCCTCGGAAGTTCGATGACGAAGTGATTATAGTGAGGTAGACACCTGTGGAAGCTCGGGAGGCGGGGCTTGCAGGCGCATGCGCAAATGTTTTCTCTTTTTTTTTAAAGCTATGAACAGTGTATACATTTGATTACTGTGTACTGTAAAGGCATTTCTAATACATATATCCATCGTGTAAAAGGCAACATTTTCCCCAAACTACACAATTCATAACATTATCCTTTTGTAAGTAGTAATTCATGAATTAACTAATTATTAGAAAGACATCCTATTTATTTGGACCTAAAGGGATAGTTCAAATGGATTTGACGTGGATTTGTTTACGTACCAAAAAGTACTTTTACTCAATAGCAATACTCAATTTCCTCTTTAATGTCTCCAGTTACCTTAAAACAAAAACAGGATTAAGCACAAACATCATTTTGCAGCATAACATGATTAGCAAATGCAAATGTCAGAACAATGAGCAAAAATATATATAAGTACTTCAATTAAGCCTCATTAATTGTATTTTACATCCGTGGGAACAGACTGGCCTAACCACATTTTTTAAAACACGCCTATTTCAAAAGTATATAACAACACGTGTTCATTGTTCGTATTGTAATGCACTACCACGGAAATTGGGTACACCAAACAGTAGCCATGCCCACCCCAGATGTTAGTTATACAATATTTAACAGTAATATATGGTTAAAAAAGGTGTGGTTGTTGCTCTGTTCTCAATCCGTCTATCCTGTCAATCAGATGGGTGTGTCAGAATCACTCGATACTTACACCCACACAAAAGCCGACAAGAACACCGCCTAGATGCGAGTACTACAAAAGCAACCTGATGTTTTATGCAAATTACCCTCTAAAACTATCCCTAACCGCTAATAAAATGTGCATCAAATTCATATTTCAGTTTCAGTATATATTCTGAGTAGTAATGGTTAATTCTTTTAACAAATCTGCATATTTTCTGTCCAAAATGTAATGTGAAACCTTTCCAATCAAGAAAATATGGAAAAAAACATGGCCACCTGAAGAAAAGTCCATACGCGTGTTTGTGTTAAATCTCAAAACCACAAAACTCCAAGAAGAGCATTCCAAAAGAAAGAAAAAAAAAGATAAAACTCTTTTTAAGAACCCCCAAAAAGTGTCATGGCTGCCTGCACTTGGTGCACCAGAACGAACACAAGCATTGTAGCCGTAAAGCCCCCCACAAACAAAATAGCTAATCCCCCCAAATCCCGACAGGAAATGCTCTTGTCAGAGAACAGAATTCTTTCGTAGTGACCCCCACTGCTCATTTCTTTCTCTCTCCAGGCTTCCCGCCCCCTTAAAAGGAATGAATGAGTGATTTATGACTCATCTGGAATGGGTTAGCTTGCGAACCAACTGGCCCTTTTAAAGCCTTGCAGGCGTGGGCTTATCATCCACTGAAAAAAGTGATGGGAGAAAAGAAAAGTTGGCTCAACAAACAAAAAAAAGAAGAAAGAAATGCTGCCCTCCAGTGGACGCAGGGTGCATTACAAGTGAAAAATATTCTCTTGTGCAAATACTTTAATTACGGCCATGGTGATATTTAGAACATAATATCAGGCAGCAAGTAGCATCTCAACAACAAAATGCTAATGAAATCACAAGGCACATTTGTCCATTTCACAAAAGATTGCCAAAGTACAAACATTCACAGTTAATCTTGTTATTGCACATCAAGTTTTGCCTTTGGGATGATGAGGGCAACCTCCTTAAATAAACAATCTAAACCCTACTGAACATGCATTTATGGCCATTTGTCCACAACAAAATGCATAATCTACACTCTTAATTCCATTTAACTAAAGTTGCTATTCCAATGGAGGCTTTTTTATCGATACTACTTCACCCAAAGAGATCAATTCACTCCCAGAAAATGGTTCATTTTGGAATTCTAGCGGTCATCAAGGGTCTATTCTTTCTTTCTCGGTGTACAAAATATAATCTAAAAATAGATTTTGAAAAATAAACTCTTGCCATGAACGTGCACGTGCTATAAAAAAAGTCCTTCTCCAAGGTTTCAATGTACATTTTCAATTCAGTCATCATAACCAATGACATTCTAACAAAAAATGTACTGAAATAGAAATGTGAGGGTCTCTTGAGCTTACTTGGTGATAAAAGTAACGGTGGGAGGCCTCACATCCAACTGATGGTGAAGTTCTGACTGAGTTTAAGGCCCAGATTTTCTACCGATAAAACCTGTAAAAAGAGAAAGGCAGTCAATCAAATGCAGTAAATGAGGTAAAAGCCACAAACAGTGCGACAAAGTATGTGAGTAAAATGTCAAAAGTATTTAAGTATGCAAAATGGTATATAAAATAATGTTTAATGCAAAAATTATTTGATTTCACCCAATTTCTACTCATGTTTACACCAGCACATGATTTATTTTGGCCGACCACCCAAAACGACGTGTCGTACCATACCTGCCCACCGGGTGTCATGTTTAAATCCATATTTTAAAAGGATTTCTCACCTGGTTCCTCATGTAAGCAAATGCAGCATCTTTGGAGTTAACCTGCACCTTGCTGGGCTTTTCCTTCACCCCATAGAAGGACGCCGACTGCACCGTGATGTACGTGGCCTCCAAGTGGTTGCGGAGTACCTGTGAGGTCATCGTTTGCTACCAAAAAAATTATAATAAGTCAGATTTGCTTTGTAAACATGACATAATTTCATTTTTTTAATCACCTGAGCCACGTTGAAGACGATGTAAGCATACTGGCCGTTCTCGAAGGTATCCAAAGTCTCGCCGTCATCCCAGAATAAATCGCCGTGGGCCGTGCCGTTCTCGGAAAGCGCGGAAACCAGATGAAGTGGTTGACCACTGCTCACCCATAAGGTCAGATTGGGAGTCTGTCCATCAAATGCAAAGTAATACAGTCATACCTCTACTTACAAATTTCTCCAGGTACAAAAATTTCAGGTTACAACATTTTTTATATGCAAATGAGTGACTCGAAATACAAAAAAGATCCAAGTTATCCGCTATTTTATTTCGCTACCCTCTTGTTAGGCCTCCCCTGGTGGTAAAATATATCAGAGAGTTGCAACTACCACAGCAGAAGGGTTCAGTCAATGATGAGTCAGATACACACATACAAAATTGTGACACTTTAACCAATTTTAAAGGGTTTAGTTAGTAGTTGTGTGGGGACTAGGGAACAAATTACATATAAAGTACACCTCTACTTACGAAAGTTAGCAAAAAAAGTTCTGGAATCAATTCTTTTCGTAAGTAGAGGTACGACTGCACCCGTAAAATATCCAACCTATTCATTTTAGTAGATAAAGTGGAGAATACCTGTGTGGGGATAATGGAGCCTTCCCTCAAATGCAGGTTTATCTTATCCAGAGGGGCGGAGAGTCGAATTTCTTCACCCGTGCTGTTGATGGAGTCGCCCTTAGGTGGAAGGCAAGATGTGTGAGAACGCCGCAATATTTTGACTGTTGGACAGCGAGATCTTACTTACTGTGTAGTAGTCGTACCACAGGCCTTGTGGGAAATAGCCCTCCACAGAATCCACTTGAGGGGTTAACACTGGAGTAATCAGGAGGCTCCTCCCCCAGAGGAACTGCTTGTCAATATTGTATGTTTTGATGTCGTTTGGAAATCTGTGGAGTACAGTCTTTATATAATTTGTATTTACTTTTAATTCATTTGCTGCCATTGTGGCAAGGCTAGGCGACCAATCCATTATGAATGGGAGATCCGAACAAACTCAGTCAAAATGAATTGGATTTCTATTGTTACAAATAGCATGCAATGAATTAAAACTAGGGGAAAAAACATTTTATCTTACTTAAAATAATAACCGGCATCTATAACTAAGTTTTATTAATATTGTATTGAAGTATGTAGTCACAAAATAAACAATATTTATTCATACATTTTTTTAAAGTAAGATTATAATGCTAATTGCTAATTTTTACATTTTCAAATACCCAAAAATAGCTTCTTGACCTAAAAAATGCTGGGTAGATAAAAATATGCATTTTATCTAATAAATATCTAAAAATAAGCAATCTGGAATAGCTGTTCACTAGCAAATACTGTTCTGGAATGGGTGAAAATGCACCAAAATAAATTGATATTTTTACTTACTCGAACATGAGTGGCCGAGCGACAGTGTGCGCCTTTGCATGAGCGTGATGGAAGAGCGTGTAGAGGAATGGAAATAGCGAATAGCGCAGTAGTAGAGCTTTTTTCATGGCGCCGTTAGCCGACGGGCTGAAGGCGGTTGGGTCTTGGGCCTACAAAACACAACCAATCAGAATTTTAAGGCAAAAACACAAAGAAATTTGACATTATATCGAATGTCTCGCTAACAAGTGGTTAGCTGGGATCGCCTCCAGCACCCCAAAGTGACCATTATGATGCCAAACGGTTTGCAAAATGACTAAATGGCGTTCTCGGAATTTAACCTTCATGTCGATAGCGTTGTGGTTGCGGCTAAAGGGGTAAAAAGCGCCCAATTGCGTCCAGCGAATACAAAGCTCCTCCTCCGATTGCTCACTAAAACCGCAAATGTCAGCGCCCACCAATGGGATGCCTAGAAGGTTAAAAGTCAAAATTCCTGAAACGACAGAAGAAAAAAAAGAATCCAGTTATGGAAAAACACAGTTTTATAAGACCTACTTACCAGCTATGGAGGTTTTAAGATCCTCCCACTTGCTCCTGTTGTCTCCCAACCAATGGCCAGTGTACATTCCCTGACTGGGGAAGGTGGAGCGAGAAATGACAAAAGGTCGTTTCCCCAAGATCCTCCTCAGGGCGCTGGAGAGGAGAAAAAATGGCGGATGAAAAGGCGAGAATAACAAGTGGATTTTCTTAATTTACTGACTTTGAAGAAGCGCGTCCTTCCATGAGTCCGTAAAGGCTGTGAAGGTTGTAATGGCTGGATAGCTTCTGTTGTGCCGAGGCGCACAGTGTTTTGGCTCGGAGTAAGCCTCCCAACACTCCTGAAAGTTTAGAAGAAAGTATATGTTAGGGAACAGGTGTCACAGTAATTTTGTGAGGTATACTTTCTGTTTTAGGATCAAATTTGAATACAGATTGGAGATGAATAGAGAATATTGTAAACCTGTTCTACTCTTATTGTAACTTTAGAATGTATTATTGAGCCTATTTCTTATTTATTTATGATAATTACATGAATAATAATTGCTGTAATCTTAAAAAAAAAAAAAAAAGTTTGACAACCAACTTGGGGATGGTGTTTAAAAAATGTTGGTGTCTTTGATGAAAAAAACGCTGTAAAAAGTTGAACTAAAAAAAAAAAAAAATCAAAAAAGATGTCAAATCTAACCCGAAATTTGAATAAATAAAAAATGAAAATTCAGGCTATCTTAAGAAATTCAAGAAAGCTACCACAAACAAATGTTATATTAATAAAATAATATTTTTCAAGGATTTTATCCTTACCTGGCATATATGGAGGATTATCCAGATTATTCGATGGGCAGCCATTAGTGGAGCCATCTACGAAATTTGATGGTTCATTCATGTCCTAAACAAAATTACAGTAAAATAAAGTTAGAACCTATACACCAAAAATCCTAAAAAAAATAAAATGGCAGCCAAAAAATAAACAAATTCTAATTTCTCATATTCAAAACACTTACAATCCATAATCCGTCAAACTCCACCTGATCATGAAACGTCTTGAGATTTTCATACCACCATTCATGAGTGACATTATCAGAAAAATCGGGATACGCCGTTAACCCTGGCCACACCTAAAGGTTGAAAAAAAGTTTAATTTCCTGTACATAGCACCCCCAAGTATGCATACTTATCATTCTCACCTTCCCAATCAGTGTTTTTCCTTCCGTGTCTTTGATAAAAACGCCTTTTTGGAGTCCTTCGTCTTAGGGTGGGTAAGTTCCTTCGGTCTGGTCGCTGCTGATGCCGACGTCCTGGTGGGAAAGTCGGTCAGATGTGGCCGATGAAAAATGCAAAAAAGGGGCGGAGCTTACAATGATCATCACGTAGCGTTGGTGGTGAGCGTGTAAGTCCTTCACCATGTCGGGCAACGTGGCGAAGTTAGTCCGGTCGTATGTGAAGTCAAGACTGTGTTCCATGTAGTCGATATCGTTCCATTGGACATCCTTGGGGACATTTTGAAAGTAGAATGGGGACATTTTAAGACATTCTATCAAGATATATTACAAGGTTAGAGCTCTTTGATATTGTCATGGATTTTTGTATCAAAGAGATGCATGGCAATTAATAAGTATGCATTTTTTTATGTTTAAAAAAATGGCTTTCATTCATTTATTGGCTATAATCTTACATATTTATCTTATTTTGTCATATATTAGCCGCCTTTGCGTATAAGCCCTTAAAATTGGCTTAAAATTTATTGAATTTGACAATTTCTCGAGTATAAGCCGGGGTAGCTGATTCACAATTTTCCCCTCCATATTTATGGTTTTAATAGGGAGTGCAATTGTGTTACTTTGAAGGGAAAATCTTAAAAATAATCGCACATGGTATTTCTAAGATGCTGTACCCTTGATTCAGTCATTTTTTTTGTTACAAAGAAGGCTTATATGCGAGAAAATATCATATATGATGGAAATTGGCAATAAAAGGTTGTTATGAGGATATAGCGCCACCTATGCTTTGACCTACCTGAGGTATGTCATCGTTTCTCATGCGCTTGACCAGGTCCCAGGTAGAGCTGCTGGATTTAGAACCCCAGCGACACAAGTGGTAACCCAAAGCCCAATAGATGGGCATGGCTGGATGACCTAAGGACAATGGGACATTTTGTCATTCATGCCTTGTATGTAGATGCTTGAAGGTTCAATACCTATGACGTCCAGATATTGTTCAATCACAGTTCCCGGTTCGGGACCGAGGAAGACGTAAAAGTCGAGGATTCCGCCGATGGTGCGCCAGGTGAGGGCTGGTCCGGGTTGCAGTACCACATCTGGAAGACAGGAAATGTGAAAAGGGTAAAGATACCAGTTTTAAGGACTACAGTAATCCCTCGTTTATCGCTTTCAATACGATGCGTTTTTTTCCGCTATTAATAATTTTAAAACAATTTTTTCCCAAAGTTCATCAAGTCATCAGTCATTTAGTTTCAGAGAATGTTTCAGCACGAAAAAAGTGCCTATTTTTACAGCAGCCTGCTGGCGGCCATCTTGGGTAGGGCAATGGTTGGAAACTAGATCTTAAAAAGTACATAAAACACATTTTAGATTTGGATCCAATCAAAATTAAGACTCAAACCAGACCAAAATGAAAATTTGCAGGAAGATAGTCTAAAATATCTGATTTTATAAAGAGTGGCAGCCATTTTGAAATTCAAAAATGCTAAATACTGACCCATTGCATTGCTGTTAAGGAGGAAGAATCCATGTGCGTTCTTCTCCTCCTCCATGGCGAGGTAAAAGGGATGAACTCCATAGAGGTTTGTTTTTTCCTAAAAATTTAAACATAGCGAAATGGTAAAGTGTTTTCCAAATCATCGCGACACATTTGTTGAGGATGCAGATTTCACATCACCATAGGAGGCACATCTCTGGCCCACATGGTGAGTGTGTTCCACTGGAAATCGTGTAGGAAGTTGGCACGGTGCTCCCCTAGCCCGTAGATGAATTGGCTGGCCAAAGAGGTGGAAAACTGTAGGAACTGGTCGGCGTAAAGGAGAGGAGCCACGGTGGTGTTCAGACTGAAAAATTGACAAAAAAATATAATCAATTTGGAAATAATTCCCATTACTTAATTTTGGGTCACTTTCAATGAATTTTTGGCAATTTCTGGGACACTTTCTATGAGCTTGGATCAATTCCTATAATTTTTGGGGCATTTCTGGGACACTTTCTATGAGCTTGGGTCAATTCCTATATTTTTTAGGCATTTCTGGAACACTTTTTAGTTGATTGGGCCAATTTCTATGCATTTTTGGGCAATTCCGGGACACTTTCTATGAGCTTACTATGACTTTTGGAGCATTTCTGGGAGACTTTATAAAATCTTGGGTCACTTTCAGCCTAGTAGCTGCATTTTTATTTAAGAGGTAGTAGACAACAATGTCTTTTTAATGTCAGGCCCATGCTTGTAAAAGTGCACAACTTACAGCACAGCTCCAGTAGAGTTCCTCCTCACAATAATACCAAACGGCTCCTCGGAGAGCTCCACGACGTAGTCAGGACGTTCCGCTTTCTTGGTGACGGTGGGCACGGAAATGGGGACCTCGTATCGAGGATTTGAAGGGTCTGTGATCTGGTTTTAGGGTTAAGCAGAACAGATTTTTCTAAGCACAAGCATGAACGGAGCCAATACAAAGTGAGAAATGTCAATTCCGATTTCCAAACAAGAGCCTTACCCTAACACGTAGCCTCGTGTCCGTCTCGTAGCGGACATCCAACTCCAGCGTCATAACATCAGCAGGGTAGTGAGTCTTCCCGTCTTTAACGAGCATGGCTTTTTGCCCCAAGCCGGTTTCCTCAACCGACTTGATGGAGTAGGATGGGAAACCCGATGGATAAAAACACCAAGGGATACCGCCATTACGTCCCGTTTGTTTTCCCTCGGAAGCCACGAAGCAACAATTCCTGGCTTCGCACATCTCTCTGGTAACCACCACTTCTCTCTCCGGGTAACAGTCAAAACGCCAAGCCTCCGAGGTGAGAGCGCAAGCCTCGCGGAAGCGAGAAAAGGCCTCCGAGACGTTGGCTTTGGAGCTCGCTGGTGGCGGGTGGGAATGCGGTTGCAAGTTGGCGGGGCGGTGAAGCCAGAAAATGGAACCCACCAACCAGCCAGCGCAGAGGAGCACCAAAAGGGCGCCAATTGTCAGCAGACCCGTGGTAACCGAGAATGGTAGACGACGGGGAAGTAAAGACGCTCCTTCGGTTTGCGCCAACTTTGGGACAAAAACAACATTGGGAAGACAATTGATTTCAAGGTTGTGACATCCATTCCGCAGGTATTACAAATACGTCAACTTTATTGACTCACCGGGTCGTCATCATCGACAAAGTGATTGACATCAGATAACTGCACATCTTCGGGGTGCATGAGTTTGTAGGACGCCATGATGTCGCCGCGTCTTAGTCTGAGATAGTGAGAAGGACAAAGTGCAATGAATTATAGGTTGCAGGTCGGATTGTTTTCAAGTGATGTCATAAAAAGCAATACATATACTTACTACACATGCTTACTAATTTTGCACCAGTAAGAAACAAAAAAAGTTAAGTCATACAATTTAAAGGTTCAATTTATTTTAACTGGGAAGACTTTGAATGTGAAATTCGTCCCTCTCATTCAAAACAGGTTTAAAGCCAGTCTTTTTTAAACTTAACATAGATATTCAGACATTCCAGGTGTACTGCAAATATAAATAATATGTCAAATAAATAAGGCAAACGAAAACCAAAAGGCTTTTTGACTAGAATTTTTTTAAAAAAGGGTTCAATTAAAGATATTTTTCTCCGCAAATTAAATGTGTATACTTAAATATCTTCGTCTGTGTGGTGACTATTTTTTAGAGGGTTTGTCACAATTAATACGACTAAAACACATTTTTTGTTGCCTTGGAAGAGTTGGTTAAATACGCCATGTTGTTTTATATTAACACTTTTTCATCTATTTAGCCTAACCGAAAGTCCACACCGTTTAAACCGTCCTAATGACCAACTTTATCACGTAAACAATTATACTTACTGAATGATAACACGGAATACAACTGTCTTTACCTTCTCTTTTTCTCCATTGAGAACAACCACATTTTAAACTACAAAAGTTAGCATGAAGGTTATGTCAATTCTGACATAGGCGGTGATGTCGTAGCATTAAAAGTAATATTATTACGAGGCAGATAGCCTGTCACAAGCAAGTCAATAGCTTAGCAGTAATTAGCACCACTTGTGAAATGAATTTGAAAATGTGCTTACCTTAATATTAAGCAAACAAATCAGGCCACCAGCTGCGGAAAAACATGACCTCGGGACCATAAACACGTTTGCAAAATGCTAATGTAGCATGTGGCGATGTTTAGAACCGTGGTGCATTCAATGACGTCGTAAATGCGACAACTTCTGGTCAAGAATCGTCCCATTTACAAACATTTCTCGCTTTTCATCCCAAATATGAGCTACTATTGTTTCTTAGCATCACTAGCGAGAATAATAATCATGCAAATGTATTTTCTACTTATGATTACATAAAACAAATTAGGGAAAAAGTACATCTATAACGTTTCGTTTTGCATTGTTTTAGCGACGTGTTGCATTCAGGAACTGTGACGAAATGAATCAAATTGTCTGTAAAATTCGAAAAACGTTAAATTTGGGATTAAGTATAAAACATTGTATTAAATAGTGAATCCTTTTATTTTCATGGTTCGATTAAAATCGAACTGAAAACCAGCCTTAGCTTTTGGGTTAAACAAGTTGAACCAGATATTTGATTAATTAACACACCATAACAATTAAAAAATGTACACCAAGGCAAAACGGTTTTTAGGCATAAACAAGATAAAAACGATCATTTTGCTTTCCTTATCTGTACTGTAGTTCCATTTGCTAGTGTTCTTAAAAAAAACATTAGCTAACATAAAGCGTAGCAAATACTGCATGAAAGGATATCATTCTAAAAGTCTCATATTTAAATGCAAGGATAAATAAGTGATGTTCATTAGTGTTCATAATGCTTATTTCAACTTTAGGAGTATACATTAAAGCTACTGGGGATATACTCACAGAGATACGACGTCCAAACTGTTCCACAAAGCGCCTCACTTGGTGCAAGTTTTTGTTCCAACCTGTCAAAAAGACACTTTTTTTGTTAGCTGCCAGCCTCTATCATGTTCAAATGGGATCAGAAAAGCCAGTCCTCGAGTACCCCTATCCAGCCTCCTGAAACCAAACCAGAATCCTAAACACTAGGATTCCGGACTAGCTTGCTAATGAGTTGATCATTAGATTCAGGTGTGGGAGGGAGATAAGAAAAGGAGACCGGATCAGGGGCACCTAACGGACTGGAGTCAGTCACCTTCAAGTATGCAAGTAGAGTTTACACAAATAGCTCGTCTATATTTTTGACAGTGATACACCTTTCAGCTTGGGAGCCATTGTCGGATAGTTCGTCGTCTCCCGGGGATAAGCCGGACCGTAGCATCTGATGTTTACGTTTGTGCAGCCTGAGGCTCTGTGAACGGCTGAATCCACGTCCGCACAGGTCGCAGCTGTATGGTCTCTCTCCTGTGTGCAACCTTAGATGGTTCTTGAGGCTGGATGAACGCGTGAAGGTCTTATCACACTCGGGGCAGTTGAGCTTATCCCCAAAGTGGGTCTTCTCGTGTTCCCGTAGTCGTCCCGACTGGTTGAAGCTACGTTGACATAGCGAGCAGTGGTAGGGTTTCTCTCCAGTGTGCGTAAGCCGGTGGCGGTTCATGGCACCAGAGTGAGCGAAGCACTTGCCACATTCAGGGCAGGCAAAGGGTTTCTCCCCCGTGTGGACTTTCTGGTGGCCTTTGAGTTGACCTTTCTGGGTGAACTGCTTCCCGCACAGGGCGCATTGGTAGGGTTTCTCACCCGAGTGGATGCGCATGTGGATTTGGAGTGCCGACATTTTGTGGCAGTCTCGGCCGCAAAGGCCGCAGCAGTATGAGCTGGTGGCCTTGCCGTTGCGTCGCCGATCTTTGGTTGCCGGGGACGTTGGAGGAGGGGCTTTCTCCACGTTGGATGTGATGGCGCCATCTAAATGATATATATACACATTTGTTCTTGTTTTTAAAGTGTTATGGGTTTTTTTTAATAGAACCAGTGCTGGTCAGATATGTGCTTACTGTTGATAACATGGTTATCATTTTCTTCTTTCTTCATTGGAGGTCCATTTTTGTCCTCAGAAGGACATTCTGGAGCTGAAGTTTCTTCTGGGGGGAAAACATCAAAACAGCAAATGAGTTGAAATCTCATTATTAATGATCTTGAAATATCATGTATCAAGTCCATATACCGCACAAAGCTTTTTCCTCCTCTTCCTCTTTCACAACGACACTAAGTTCCTTTTCATGCTCGATTGGGTTATTTTCAGGGTGGATGTCCTCTGAGAGAGAAGCGGGCGAACAAGAGGAGGAAGGTGAGGCTTTAAAGACCGGTGTATCTTGGAGTTCCGATATCTAAAATGAGAAGAAACAACAGGTTATGTAAATACTTCCACCGCCCAGGATCCGAAAGACATCTTTTCACCTCAACGCCGCTACTCTGGCCTTCCCGTTCTCCCTCCGGCGACGCCCCTTCTGAGCTTTGTCCGACATCGGCCACGTTTCTTCCCTGCACGCACGACTTCCGGTGGTTCCTCAAAGTCCCGGCCAGGGAAAACTGCCTTCCACAGTCGGTGCAGGCGTACGGTTTCTCCCCGGTGTGTATGCGCGTGTGCCTCCGCAGCTCTCCCGGCGCCACAAAGGACTTTTCGCACTGCGCGCAGCTGTACGGTTTCTCTCCGGTGTGCGTCCGCATGTGCGTGGTCAGCGTCCACTGCTGTGCGAAGGTTTTACCGCAGTCGGTGCAGTGGTACGGCGTAATGCCGGTGTGCAGGCGTTCGTGGCGCACCAGCGTGCCCGACAGGGCGAAGCGCTTATCGCAGAACGAGCAGCGGTATGGTCTCTCACCAGTGTGAGTCCTCTGATGGTCCCGCAACTCGGCGGCGGAGTTACAGCTCTTCTCACAATCCGAGCACGGGAACTTCTTCCTGGTGAAACCGGCCACCGCTTCGGAATGCATGGCGTCCAGGTGCGTCTTGAGGTGCCAGTGGCGAGAGAAGCTTTTTAGGCACACGCCACAACCGTATGGACGCTCGCCCGTATGCGTGCGCCGGTGGAGCCGCAACTCGCCCTGGCTGGCAAAGCGCTTCTCGCAGAAGGTGCATGGGAAAGGTTTCTCCCCCGTGTGGACCCGTTCGTGGATCATCAGCAGACCCTTCTCGGGGAACCTCTTCTGGCACACGGGGCATGGGAAGGGTCGCTCCCCCGAATGCGTGCGCAGGTGGCGCTGGAGCTTGGAGGCATAGGGGAAGTCTTTGCCGCAGACCGAGCAGCTGTGGAAGGAGGCCGGTTTATCCTTTTCGCTCGGGCCCGACGCCCTGGATAAGCTTTCGGCGGGCTCTCCTGAGGAAACAAAAAAAAAATGGAATTGGAATGGAAATTAGCCCTGGGCTACAATCTTATATATGTTAATTAACTTGTATAGAAATATTTGCTGTCTCTTATGAAATAAATCAAACTCATACTGAAGACAGAACTAGTTTTAGAAGAAAAATAAACTTACGGATGTCTGACAAGTCCACTTCTTCTCCATCCGAGTTGATCAGGCAACCGACATCCTGATGTTGCTCTTCTTCGCTCATCATCATCATCATCACGGATGACTCAAAGTTCCTGCAACAGAAGCACCATATCAACCATTAATTTATATATTTTTCCTTTTTTAAAAACATGCATTAGATTTCAGGTCTTCAACTTGTAGTTCTATTCAACATTAATTCATATGCACAAATTAATAGCTTATTTCTCAAGACTTCCTTAGATATATACTTTTTGTCTTCAAATAAAAAATGTCGATTTTGGTGGTTTTAAGATTATAAATGCATTTTAGCAGGCCGTTATTCCTAACATAGCTGGATGTCATCCATTATGAATCTCAAGGACACCAACAGAGAGGATGCTTTGTTCAAAAGGGAGTCTGTATCAAGCCGGGCCTTAGCACAAAACCACATTGCAATTTATAAGATAAAAGGTGACCACAATGAGCAACTTAACAAGACATATCTTACGCTTAATTAGCCTAGCGTTTTACCCAAATGGTTTACTATAAGCTTAACCAGTTACACTCCACTCCGTTGCCTAGATAGCTTAGCATTAGCCCACTCAGTGTATATTTTCATCTTTTTCCCCTAGAAAACCGTGTTTTTTCCTTACTCGGACAGTAGCAATACTTCATGTAAAACACACGTGAATAGACATAAAGGTGTCATTAATGATATTATTGTCAGCCGGTTTGCTTGGCGTTTACTTAAATTAGCAATTAGCGGCAGGATTAGCCACACAGGCTAATGATTTTAAAAAGTGCTTTTCTGTTTATGCTAGAATTAAAAGACACGGTGTGGAGATAAACGACAAAGACGGTAACGTTCGTGAAGTCGTCTTGTTAACAATAATAATAACAATAATGAAAAAGAAGACACCAACCTGAGCCTTAAATGTCTTCCCCCAGGTTACAAAAAAGTAGACAGCCGATAAAAGGTTTTCTTGAAGGTGCCAAACAATTCTTCTCCTTTCCCACTTCCGGTAGCATAATGATGACGTCGCAAGCTAAATGCGTGTATTATTTACATTGTTTAACTTAGTAAAAAAGCGTTTTATTCAATCAGCTATTGTCGCTTAGCATCGGGGGCGGCACAGAGACTTCCGGTTAGTTTTTTCCTATTACATAATAAAAGTCGAACAACGCTTTGTTTTATTTTTGAGAATACAGTTTAAAAAGTTAACACAACTATGAAAATATATAATAAATTTAATGTGATCGCCATTTGGGATGGTAAGCAGCTCAGATAATTAATTAATATTTAAAGTGAAAGCAGTTTTATTTAGCAGGGCCAGCGAGTCTTACAAGAACCACTTTAACTTCCGGCTTTATATCGTAATAAAAGTAGCATTTTAAATTGTTTGTGCCTTTACAAATAGTTAGTTTGTTAATAATGATCTTTCTTCCATTCAAATAAATAGAATTCAATTGTATCCAGTCAACATCACAACAGAGAATTTCATACCTGCCAACCTCTGCCGTTAACTGCCCTTATTAATTATGATTTTTATTTTCCCCGTACAAAAGTCGATGTACTGCGTACATGATTTGAAATGGTAAAAAAGAGGAGAAAATACGTGTAAAACGTACAAGTTGACAGGTATGGAATTTAGCAAATTAACAAATTGAGAATTTTGGTTGTCCACAGTGGCCTCTAGTGGCAGAGGATAACGATTCCCCAGCTGCAATACTCAGTATTCAATACAACTCAACAAAGGGATTCAGCACCAAACTTTGAAATGTAGGGGTCAAAAGTCAAATCAAATGTTTTTTTAAAATATTTTTTAGCCGCTGCTCTTGCCTTGAATTTTTGCAAACTTCCAATACTCCCACACGAAAGGGATCAAATGAGCAAATAGTGCCTTTTTATTGATTTTTCTTAAAAAACAACAAAAACGTGGCAACAGTTCAAAGACGAGCATTTAGGAAGCAAACGCCCAAGTGATCCCAAATCATATCAACATGGGATCAATTCATCATCATCATCAATAGTAAAATAGAGAAAATATCATAGAGATGCTTGCTTGTGGAGCGATGACAAAAAAACAAAAAAAGAGCTCACAATTTTTGCTACCAGGACAAAAAAACAAACCAAAAAATGGCCAAATGCTATGAAAGCGAGACCGCCAAGTGCTGGGCTAAATATATATCTGCTTCATTTTTCTGCATGTCCGTCCCTAAAATATAGGCCTCAGTCTGAAAAAAAGGGGAGGAAAGTACAAACACACAGGTACATTTACAAGAAATTTAAAAGGAAAAGAAAAAAATGGCTTTCCTGTGTCCAACGCTTACGTTCTTATATCACACTATGTATATACACATAAAAAAAACAGTATTAAAAAAAGAAATATACACCAAAAAATTAAAAAAGGCTCAAATTAATAAAAAAAATACATGAGAAAAGGTCCAACTTATTAAAAAAAATTGTCGAGATGAGATCCCTCCATGTTCCTTCTAGTGCAATCTACGAGAGAGGTGATTGGTCCGTTAGGGGGAATGTCGAGCCGACCAATGGGGAAGCTCCGAGGGCTGAGATTATTCTGATTGAGCTTTTTACTGCAGATTTTTTAGAGTGAACTTATATCTGGATTTCTTTGCAATTTCCTTTGACAAAACAACTTAGAACGGTTTTAAAAATTCCTTTTGACTTCCGTGATGGGTTGAGCTCTCGTAATAGCTGATAAATAACTTAGAATAACTTAGATGGAGTGTTCAGATGGTGAGTGTATGTGTATGTGTGTGTATGTGCATTTTGAGTGGAAGAACGTGAGCCATGGTGATTGTCGTGTTCAGTTCAGTGTCTTTCCAGCAGAGGGAGTTGTGAGGCGGAACTTTTGAGGGGCTGTGAGGTGAGCAGTGGCGGGCGGGTTCTCGGGGCGGTTCCTCGGAGGATCTGGGCGGGATCTTAGCGGGCCTCCATCTCCGGCAGAGGCCCCCCCGGCGGCTGCCTTGGCTTTGCACGAGGAGAAGTTGTTCCGGTTTCCTCCTGAGGTCAAGGGGAGAGAAGCCAAAGGGTCGTCATGGCAACTTAAAAAGGGATTTCCGGATGATGAGTGGGAAAGATGAGTGAGATATGGTTGAGTGTTTTCGGTTATTGTCGTCCATTTGGTTAAGTTTATGACTTGTAGATGTTTTGATTTACTTTAGCGGGCCATATAAAATGATGAGGCGGGCCAGATTTGGCCCCCGCCCGGGCCGCCACTTTGACACCTCTTTTAAAGGAAATGCTATCTAAAAAAATGCTATTGCTAGGTTCAAAACAACATTAAACTATCATTTCTTTTTGGGTGATAATCAAGAATCATTTTCCATCTCAATTCAGCACGCTCCAAAACATATCCAAAACAAGATACAATGTAAAAACAACCAATACACCAAAGTCAATCTATTAAAAAAAAACATAAAAAATATTTCCTCTAAAAATTCTCCCAAAAAATTCTTGTTTCCTACAAAAAAAGTGTCTTTTCCCCCCAAAAAAATTATGGCAAAGAAAACTATCTTCACCAAAAGTCCATTTTTGAATCATTGGTTCATTATAACAAAAACAACAGCCCTTTTTAAGTCGTAAAATGCAGACGCTCCCTTAAAAAAAAACCCTCAAAAAACCCCATTGAGACATCTGCTTAAGTTAGCTTCTTCCCGTGGGCCACATTTCAAACATCTTCACCACATGTGCACGGGAGGGCCGACCTAACTCCGCCCCCCTCCGCCTTCCCCCCCAACCCCCACCCCCGCAGCCGCCGCAGACATGAAACGCGGCGGCCTTCCTCCTCCGGGAAAAGGGGGGAGGACCGCGGGTGAGACGGCGACGGGCCAACACTTCACAAGGTCCGTCCGACACAAACGCCCACATTCAGGAGCAACTTGACCCCCCTTCTCAGCGCTCAGGAATGCCGGCTGGCCATTTTTTTTTCTTCCTCCAGGAAATGAAACCCTCCTCTGTTCGTTCACCCAGGCCCGAGCCGTCCTCGTCCGTCCCGGGCCCGGATCTCTCCGGCACCCTTTCTTTTGAAGTGCGCCAGGTTAAGATAACTGACGCGTCTCAATCGGCGCTTTCAAGCTCCTGCGGGTGTCCAAGTGGCGGCCCGTGGGGGGGGTGTTAGATCATTTTGCATGATGGAATGATTGTAGAATATTTAAAATTGGGAGGTGCAGATCGGTGGTTAAGTGGTGAATATGTTAGGCTCGCAGTTCTGAGATCGAACTTCCAGTGTTTAATTGTAGATGAATCCAAAGTGCTTCTGTATGGTAAATGTTCATCTTTGACATCTCTCAAATCATTTTCTGAACCATTTTTTTTCCGAACCAGGTTCGCGGGGGGTGCCGGAGCCTATCCCAGCTGACTTTGGGGCAGAGGAGGGGGACATTTTGAATTGGTGGCCAGTCAATGGCAGTACTTTTGACATATCTCATCTCTCATCTCGTTTTCTGAACCACTTTATCCTCACTAGGGTCGCAGGGGGTGCCGGAGCATATCCCATCTGACTTTGGGGCAGAAGAGGGGGAAAACCTTGAATTGGTGGCCAACCAATTGCAGTACTTCTGACATATTTCATCTCTCATCTCGTTTTCTGAACCAATTTATCCTCATTAGGCTCGCCGGGGGTGCTGGAGCCTATCCCAACTGACTTTGGGCCAGAGGAGGGGGGAAAACGTTGAATTGGTGGCTAGCCAATCCCAGCACTTTGGACATATTCCATCTCTCATCTCATTTTCTGAACAAATTTATCCTCACCAGGGTCGCGGGGGGTGCTGGAGCCTATCCCAACTGACTTTGGGCCAGAGGAGGGGGGAAAACCTTGAATTGGTGGCTAGCCAATCCCAGCACTTTGGACATATTCCATCTCTCATCTCATTTTCTGAACAAATTTATCCTCACCAGGGTCGCGGGGGGTGCTGGAGCCTATCCCAGCTGACTTTCGTCCAGATATCAGAAAATATTTTCAGTTGTGAGGCTGAAAACGGACAATTTTAAGTGAAACAAGGAAGATTTATGATTCAAATACGATTAAAGTAGCATGACAGCTTTTTTTTACTGTAAACGTTGGGTCAATATTTACAATTGAGAGGATCAAATTGGCCTTTTTTTTTAAAGGCATCCGTCTCAGGAAGCGGCGGAGACGTGACAAAGACCCCGGCTGGCGGCGTTTGTCCAGCCGCTCGCTCAACAATGGGCCCGCGTCGAGGAGTAGTCTAAACAAGGGGGCCGCGCCACGTGTCAACAAAGACGGGGGGCTTCTTCTTTTCATGCTTTCTTCCTCTCCAAGGAAGGACCACAAACATCAGATACGCCGTCAGATATCATTGTTTATGATATGGGACACGTCAAAAAAATGCAAAAACGCTTCCAACAATAACTTGGCAACGGAATATACAGGAAAATGTCTTTGGTTATTATGACATGTCCGCACTTTGCTAACTAACACAATGCATAACGGAGGTTTTTGGTAGAAAATTCTGACCAAATTTGGTGAAAGGAAATGTAAGATTTTTCTTCAAAATTATTGTTGAACGTTGATAACTTTTACACCAATGGCCGTTTTGCTTTTGAGTAGAATATATATAAATATATATTTTACCTTAAGATGTCAATAATGAATATTTTTAACAATGTTGTTTTACATATTTCAAAATAATAATAAAAAAAACTTGTGTCCTTTTTATCTAAAATGTAATATAGAAACATACATTAAGAAATACAATACAAAAATATGTATTATTACTTCTATTTATTAATAATGAAGTAATATTTTTTAATTAAACCCATAATTTATAAATACATTTGATTATTTATAAATATTATGATCATTAAAAAGTAAAATATATCCGCCTTTTATTTTAATTGATTTTCTAGATTTAATTTAATTTCTATTAATTTTTTAATCAAAATTTTAAAACAATTTTCACATTTTTAGCCGCATTTTTCAATTAAAATAACCAAATTAATTATTTTCTAACAACATCATTCCTAACATCCTCTCCAATTCTTTATCTAATATTTATTCAATTATTTTTCCCTACCATTGACAACAAAAAATGGCTGCCAACCTCCCACTTCAAACAAATTGGACATCTACTACCCAAAAACCCATTAGAACAAGGACCCTATTAGACATCCATCATAGTCAATGGCACCCAAAAGTGACATGACCAGCGTCCAGTCAAAATGACACGCATACTTTTTATATTATTTCTTGCGTTTGTTTATATTTCTTTCCCTTCCCACTCGGTCGCTCGCTAACCCCAATTCGGCTCTGCGGGATCTGCATAAATTGCCGGCAAGGATCCCGGGTATTATGCATCCGACTTTAAGGGCTGTCACCGGGAATCAAGCCAGGCGTCCGTCCCGCCGTGCCGCGCCGCTGCTAATTATTGGATCAGAGATAGAGTGGCTTCTTAGCGCTTTGAAAGCCAACTGTGAGCAAAAAAAAGAGGGGTGGGATAAAAAAAATATATAATATGGGAAAGCAGTCCAATTTAGGGGAGCTATAGTGGGTCACAAAATCGATCGGAGGGGTGAAAACCTTTGTGGCGGCGCTTTTTTTGACGTAAGAGCAGATTAGTCACGAGTGAGCGGATTTGGGGGCGGAATAACAGGATGCCGGTCGGCCGGCACCCAGGGAAATGGACCGCTACATATTTTTCAAGGCGTTTCGGCCCCATTTAGATCTATGCGGCTCAAAAAGTGAACCAAAAATCAAATAAAATCACCCATGCACGATGCCACAACACCAATAACTCCAATTCAAATTGTCACAATGTGAACAACAATTCCAAGACCCGCCTAAAAATTGGATAAAAAGTTTTAGGCTAACAAGGTTAACCGTAATTTCTCCAAAAACAAACCCCAATTACCCAAAACACAAAGACAAATACTTCCAATTCAACTCCCAATTTCCATAACAAGAATGCAAATCGTCACATCACAAACGCCAATTCCAAATACTTTTTTGGGGGAAAAAAAGCACCCCCCAAAAATTGGCCAAAACACGAACGCAAACTATCAAAACTTTAACTCCAGTTAGCCACAGCACAAAGACAAATAGTTACAACTCGAACCCTAATTTCCATAAAAACAATGCATAACATCACAACGCAAACTCCATTTCCAAACTTTGGCAAAAAAAAAGTACCTCTAAAAATTGCCAAAAATTACATTGTCAAATATCTACTTTTTTTAATGGACATAATGGTTATGATATGACGTTTTTTTTAAGGATTAGTCTGTTTAGCTTTGAGTTTTTTTTAAAGACTTGATAAAGTAATAATATGAAAAGAGGGAGGAGTTAGTTTCTTACCATTTTCTCAGATGTACGCCGTTTTCATTCTCTGGCCCGTACCTGCAAAAAAAAGGATATAAATCAACAAAAATTGACAGAAATCAACAAAAATTGACCAAAAATCAACAAAAAATTATTTTAAAAAATCAACAAAAATTTATAAAAAAAACAACAAAAAATTATTTAAAAAAAAATCAACAAAAAATTATAAAAAAAAGAAATCTACAGAAAATAATTAAAAAATCTACCAAAAATGAAACTGGGACATCATTGTGGTATCTATATCGTAAATCTTTAAATAATTGCTCAAAAAGAATTTAAAAAAAGTGTCAAAACAAAGTATCAGCAAAAACCAAGTACTTTGAATAGGGGAATCTACTTTTTGAGCGGGAAGCGCAAGTGTACCATTGACGGCTGTGACCGTCAAGTGGCCAGATTAGCGGTGGTGAATGGGAAGGAGTTGGTGGCAATGTGAGTGCTCACCGGCGGCCGACTCCTGGATCTTCTCCCGCTTCCGCTTCTTCTTCTTCCCCTAAAAATATAGAGAGGAACGCATAAAGTGTGGCTCCAGCACTCACGCTCACCAGACCACTCTGACAGGCCGCCACCGCCGCCATGGACGCCATCGCTGACTGTCTGTCATGTTCACTCATCCCCTGCCGGACATCCCGCCGGCATTCATTCCGCAAAGCCCCGCCGCGCCGACAAATAAACAAAAAACCACGGAAATGAAACTTTTCTTTTTCTTTTTTGACCAAATATGCATCTTTTCATTGGACAATTACTTTTACAATAAAAAAAAAATCTAAAAAAAACATGACTTTATACCCAAATACTAAATTAGACAACTTTCATCCAAAAAATCCCCCCAAATCATTAATTTTTACTTACACAGTACATCTTTTTAATCTAAAAATTCAATTTTCCTTAAAAAACCCCACAACAATCCATTTTTACTTACAAAGTAGTTTTTAAATCTAAAAAAAATATATTTTTCTTTTAAAAATCCCCCCAAATCAACAAATTTTACTTAGATAGTACATCTTTTAATCTAAAAAATCTATGTATTTTTCTTTTAAAAATTCTCTCTCAAAGTACTTTTTAAAAATCAGAAAATAGGGGTTAAAAAAATACCACAAAAAATATATACAATAGATCCCATTTTTTTCTTCCAAAATATAGAAACCCAACATTTTCTTATCATTTTTCCTCACAAATTTTCACTGTCCAAAACAGCCAATTCTTATGCAAAAAAATGAACGAACTTGACCCTGTCACTAAGCAACGACTTTGCCCTTTGACCTTCCCTACACATCTCCCCCTGGCGAATATTACATCAGGAATCGACAAAATCCCAAAACGGAAATGTCTTTCAGCGTTTTTGTGTTTGGCGGCGCGGCGGCCGAGGCAGGAAAGGAGGAAGGATGCCGTCGATGTCCGAGGGGAGGCAGATAAACACCACAAAGCGCTTTTTCTCTTTTTTCCCCCAAAAATTTTCACATAATTTTCGTTTTTCATTTTTTTTGGGCCAGTGGTGGAGTGAACGTGAGTGCCGGAGCCACACTTTCAGAAAGGTTGGTGCTCTCTCTCTCTCTCTCTCTCTCTCACATACTCTCACACAATGCTCACACATTCACTCTCACACAAAACATGCAATGTTAGGACATCCATCTTGAAAAAAAAATAAAGCCAAAAAGTCTCCTTTAATATATTTTTAGATCATTTTGTAAGCTTGCAACTTTGTTTAAAAAATAGATACAATTTAGTAACTTTTCTTTGGACTTTATTTGACCAAAAAGTGAGTTTTTTTGCGTTTTATCTGTTTATCTATTCTATATTTTAAAATAAATTAACATATCGTCCACATTTTCTTGCATCATGGTATTTGGTCTTTGTTGCCTTTCAGTTTTTCGTCTTTTTATGCGCATATAAGCCGTACCCTCAATTCTGTCATATTTTTTGGCTTATATGCGAGTAAATACAACTTTTTATGCGCATTTAAGCCGTATCCTCGATTCTGTCATATTTTTTGTCTGACAAATGCGGCTTATGTGCGAGTAAATAAGGCTTTTTATGCGAATATAAGCCTTACCCTCCATTCCGTCATATATTTTGTCCAAAAAATGCGGCTTATGTTCGAGTAAATACAACTTTTCATGCGCATATAAGCCATACCCTCAATTCCGTCATATATTTTGTCCAAAAAATGCGGCTTATATGCGAGTAAATACAACTTTTCATTCTTTGTCGGACAAATATGGCTTATTTGCGAGTAAATATGGCTTTTATGCGAGTAAATATGGCTTTTATGCGAGTAAATATGGCTTTTATGCGAGTAAATATGGCTTTTATGCGAGTAAATATGGCTTATATGCGAGTAAATACAACTTTTTATGCACATATAAGCCGTACTCTTGATTCTGTCATATTTTGTCAGACAAATACGGCTTATATGCAAGTAAAGACGGAAACTAGCGCTAGAATTAGCTATAAAAAGCAAATATGGAGGTACCTCTATTGTTTTTATTCCTTTTTTTCTTTTTTTAAAGCACCTGTATCAGGTTCATACTCACACAAATACACTCGCACACTCACAGACATCATGGCACCTTTTCAGAGCTGTACTTTTGGTACTTACATAGTTGTCTCGCGCAGACCAGCCCGGGTAGAGTTGCATGTGGAGCTGTCGTTCCTTGCGGGCTAACTCGTAATACTTAGCCTGCTCTTCCCGAGATAACGCGTGCCACTGCGTCCCCCCCCAAAAAAAAAAAGAAAGAAGAAAACTTGTCACTTTAAGGATTTTTCTTTCATCTTTAAAAGTAAAGGCAACGTTCAAGTACAAAAAAATGACATAAGACTATTTCCTGGACTATAAGTCGCAGATAGAACCTGTCACTAATACTCAAGCGCGACTTATATATCATTTTTTCTTTCTGAAACATGGAAGCCTGTTATTTTTTTTATTTTTTTTCAGGCAATAGTTATATAAAAAAATTGTAAAATTAAGGGATGGCTATTTAGCCTGTTGCTGTCTATTTTACTACATTTGTTCTTGGTTTTTGATCAAATAAAAACTTGCCATTTATACCTTAGTGCGACTTATAGTCTGACAAATACGGTAACACTAAAAATTATGAAGGCCACTCTGAATAAAAACATTTTAACTTAAACGTGACTAAAAAATTCTATTATTTTTTTTACCTATTTAATTTTATTTCTATTTTATTTGAACTTTATTTGGATTAGATTAGAAAAATCGACTTTTTATGTGATTTTTTATGGGCTACTTTTACAAAAATCGAGTTAAATAGTTTAAAACTTAAGAATTTAAAAAATATATATATAAATCCTATTCTGGTGGCAGGTTAGAAAACTTTTCCAGTCGCAACCAATCAAAATTACACAAAATTTTCTACCAAAAACCACATTTACATCCCATTTTTGACCTCTAAAAATCTTATCCTTCATCATTTTACCTTCAATTTAGCTCTAATAGTCCATTGTAAAAAATAAAAGTAAAAAATATACAAAAAAATGGCTGATTTGACTTACCCGGCGCCCCAAAATCTGATTAATGGCGGCGCTTTCTTTCAACGTGCACTCGGCCACTACATTGGCGCGCATCTCCTTCATGTAGAGCATAAAAGCGTTGAGGGGTTTCTTGATGTGCGGTCTTTTGGGCTCTTGTTCCTTCCTCTGTTCATGTTGTGGTTTCCTGGAAAGTCCAAAAACACCATGACTATATTTTATTGAATTGGCCACGCCCACTGGAGGCGACTAGCCAAACGGCAAATACCCAAACGAGGGGGAGAGGACTCACATGTGCATGATGTCCGTTTCGTGTAAGGGTTCGTGTTTGACTTGCGGGTTGACGATGGCCGGGTGAGGGATCCCCGTGGCGTGGGGACCCGGTGGACCCGGGACCATGTGGTGGGAGAACCTGGAACGCCAACAAACATGTTTACGTGTATCAAAGTGGCGTCCCGGGGGCCAAATCTGGTCCGCCGCATCATTTTGTGTGGCCCGGGAAAGTCAATCATGAGTGCTGACTTTCTGTTTTAGGATGAAATTAAAATGAAGAGTATAGATGTATATTAAATTTCCTTATTTTAGCCCTTTTAAATCAATAATTGTCATTTTTAATCCATTTTTGGGGTTTTTTAGTTCAAAAATCATTTTGTAAAATCTAAAAGTAAATATAAAAGTTTGAAAAAAAATATATAATAAAGCATGTGTGTCAAAGTGGCGGTTGGGGGGCCAAATCTGGCCCGCTGCATCATGTTGTGTGGCCCGGGAAAGTCAATCATGAGTGCTGACTTTCTGTTTTAGGATGAAATTAAAATGAAGAGTATAGATGTATATTAAATTTCCTGATTTTATCCCTTTTAAATCAATAATTGTCATTTTTTAATTTTTTTTTCCAGTTTTTAGTTCAAAAATTATTTTGTAAAATCTGAAAATATATTAAAAAAGCTAAAATAAACGTTGTTTTAGATCTATAAAGTCCCTTGCCTTATGTTGACAAAGTGCCAACCAAACAAATCCTGGTTCATGAAGCTTGAATGAAGTAACACTGTAAAAATTAATTAAAAAAATCATGAGAGATAAACTGACCATCCCAGTGGTGGCGTTAGCTGTCCCACTCCGCCTGGAGACAGCGAGTAGAAGTTGGCCATGTCTGGACCCGGATGATGCCGAGACAGTGCTACAACACAAAACAATTTCACAACTCACACCAGTTGAATTGATCACATTTTCTTATAGAAGTGAAAATAATCCATAATTATATTGCAAAAAAAAATCATATACAATGTTTTTATACTACCATATTTACACTAGTGAAAAAAACTTTGCATTCAGTGACAATAGAGAAGCACTTAGCTTAGCATTTAGCACATTTTCTAATTTAAATGAAATTAATCCATAAATATATTGCAAAAAAATTCATATACAATACATTTTTATACGATATTTGCACTCGTGAAACAAACTTTGTAGAAGAAAGAAATCAAGAAAATCACAATCAAGAGAGCCCAATTTATCACAATTTTGTTTATTTATAATTTTTTGGTAACATAATTTGTCTTCAACCTTATTTTTTACTACACAAAAAACTAATTTTCTCTCAAAACCCTCTTAGATGACTTTAATATTGGATGGCTCAGTTCAAATTTCAAAAAAAAAAATGTAGATTTGCTATTTTTTGAGAGAAATTGGTTGCCACCAATCCAACCTGCTAAAAACAAACACATGGATTAATTTAGCAAGTCTTCATTGAGACACAAGCCCCTTAATTCCATTTTTTTGGCAGTAACAAGCACATTTAGTCTTCTTTTTTTAGGTCTGACTCAACCAAAACACCCAAAAATCTCTGGCATTCCATATTCATACCCCAACTGTCCATCAAAATCAACGATTCATTTTCCATTTCTATCGCCTCCGGTGAGTTGGGAGCTAATCTACCTCCGACACCCCTGTTATCAACCCTTAAAAAAACATTCTTGTAACACATGGATTAAATCCTTGTAAAAAAAAAAAATGCTGAAGTGAACAAAACCCAAAAGCCAACTCTCCCGTTTACCCAAGACGCTAAATCTGGCGCTAGCTAGCTAGCGCTCTTGACACGGACAATAATAAGCGCACGCGGACACCGACACCGAGACGGCGAATAGCGACGGATTAGCCGCATACGCTAATCCCCCATCTTTGTGGTCCGAGGGGTTCTTTCTCCTCCGAGGGAGGGGGGGGCGACCCCCTGCCCGTTAATCCACCCCCGCCCCGAGTTGAGGCTTCCCGAGGCGCGTTAACCTTGTCGCTAGGGCCCCAAATGTGGCTAATTATCGCCATCTCGCCCATTGGAGTCAGCGTTTTAGCGTCCTACCCATCCGACATCCCATAATGAGCAGATCGCCGATTGTTCTTGATCAGTAATGAGCGGATCAAAGTGCAGGAGGCGGGGCTTAAACTTGATTAAAGGATGTGTTTAGGTCTTACTTTATTAATTACGATGTTTGGAAGGTAAAATGTTGTGAATTCCAATTTTTTTTTTAAACGGGAAAGTGGTTAGTGACCCTGGCTCGCAGTTTTAGGGTCGTGGGTACGATTCCAGACCAGTCCCGGGTTGTATGGAGTTTGCATGTTTTTCCTGGGCTTGTGTGGGTTTACTCTAGGTACTCATTTTGCTTCCCACACATGCATGGAAGGGAATAATTAACCCTTTGTTCGCACTTGGCGTATTTTCTGGACTATAAGTCGCACTGTTTTTTTTTTTTGGGAAACTTTGGTTGAGCCTGCTACATAAAAATGTTCAAATATGGAATTTTCTAAAATATTGGGGTAAATATATGATGATGTTGTTTTGGTTCCTGTGCTAAGGGTAGCTAGCCGGTATGCTAACCATCTAAAAGTGGTATTTTACTCCAGTTTACCAAAAATCAATAAAATAAAATGTCATTTTGGCTAAAGCAGGATATTGAACTCTAAAAAATTGAATTTGAATATTGGCCAATTCCTTAAAACAGTTTTTTGTGCTTTTTGGTGCATTTTTTAAAGAAAATCTATATTTTTGATGATTTTTTTTGCTCTAGCGTCATCCTTCAAGTTTGACAGGTGAAATAAAAAGGATGTTTGTGTCGTGCCAACGACTTCTCGCGTGTCGAACGTCTCCCAAGCCCGAGTTTTTTGACAGATGTGGAGCAAGCGCCTTTTATTTTTTTTATTTTATTTTTCTTTCGATGTCTGCGTCGCTCGCCTTCATCTGGCGTTCTACTCTTTATTTATAGACGCTCCCTCTGAACCCGCTCCTTGGATCACTCTGACGCTTTTCAAGTAAAAAAGAAGAACGGAAAAGAAAGACAAACGGGAGCAGACGTCAAAAAAATAGGAAAAAAAAAGATGGCTGGCACGTGACAAGTTGGGAGGTTTTTGACAGCTGACGCCAAAGTACACTTGGGTTTATTTTTAGACTTTTTTGCTTCTCTTTCAACATGAAAAATGTCAAAAGAAGGGAATAATTGTGTTTTTTTTCTCTTACTTTGGCTATTTTGAGTTATTTCATTTTTTTGGGTGATTTAAGATCCTTTAAAGGGCAAGTGACTATTTTCGTCCAATGAAAAAACTTCAATGTTATTTTACTGTTCATCTCTGAATTAATTATACATATATATTTTATGCATTAGGAAAGAGTAATTTTTTATGATTTTTACACAAAATAAAAAAGGTAAATATTCTTATTTTCATTTAAAAAGCAGTAAATTATTTATTTTGTTATTTATTTTCAATTTAAATCCCTCTTTTTAAGAGTATATTTTTTATAGAACATGTTTTCAAACTATTAATTTTAAGGAATATAATAAATATAATACTACTTTTCATATATATGCATATATTATTTTAACATAATTTTTAAAAGTACATATTTTTTTAAAAATTAACAAAATATATCAAAATTGATTTTGCAATTTTATCTTGATATTTGAATTATTATTTAAAAAAAAAAACAATACCTTAATTTTTTTTCGCTAATTTGGGTGGTTGGAATGCCTCGCAGTTTTGAGGTCAAGGGTTCGATCCCCGGGTTCATGGCAAAAT
This sequence comes from Stigmatopora nigra, assembly GCF_051989575.1. Taxonomy (NCBI): domain Eukaryota; kingdom Metazoa; phylum Chordata; class Actinopteri; order Syngnathiformes; family Syngnathidae; genus Stigmatopora; species Stigmatopora nigra. The sequence continues at coordinate 13,750,268 of NC_135513.1, forward strand.
GAACAAATGACGTAACAGGCGCTAGCTAGGACGTACCTTGTGGTTTGTTATCCTGAGGGTGATGGCCGCAATGAGAACCCGGGGCAAAGTGCTCGTCGCTGTACGTGATGAGCGGCGTGAGAGGGTGGACGGCGTGGGACGGCTGCACCACCGGAACTTTGTTGGACTGCGGTTGGGACAACACACACAAAAAAAGTACACCGTCAACTAAAATAATTACTTTTTTATATTATGTATCCAAATCAGGCAGCCAGGTGGATAAGTGGTTAGAGTTTTGGCCTCACAACTCTGTGCACCTGGGTTCAAATCCCAGTTTTGAGTTTACATGTTCTTCCCAGGCCTTGGTGGGTTTTCTCTAGGTACTCCAGTTCCATCCCACATTTTAAAAACAGGCATGCTAAGCTAATTAAAACCGTTAAATTGAGTCTAAATGTGAATAGTTGTTGGTGTCCTGTGATTGGCTGTCCACTAATCCCCTTGAATTTCTACCTAAAGTCAGCTGGGGTAGGGTTCGGCACCCCCCGCGACCCTAGTGAGGATAGAGTGGTTCAGAAAATGAATAAATAGAATTCTTTTTTAAAATAAAATTTAAAAATTAAGGAAAAAAAATGTTAAAATTTCAAAATAAAGGAATGAAAAACAAAATAAAACTGCTTAATCAAAATTTCAAAATAAAGGAATGAAAAACTAAGTAAAACATGTTAATCATAATTTCTAAATGAAGGAATGAAAACTAAAATAAAACATGTTAATAAAAATTTCAAAATAAAGGCATGACAATTAAAATGAAAAATGTTAATAAAAGTTTCAAAATAAAGGAATGAAAAACTAAATAAAACATGTTAATCAAAATTCCCAAATGAAGGAATGAAAAATAAAACAAAAAATGTTAATAGAAATTTCAAAATAAAGGAATGACAAATAAAATAAATGTCAATCAAAATTTCAAAATGAAGGAATAAAAAATAAAATAAAAAATGTTGATAAAATGAATGTAAAAATTCACAGGGGACCGCCACTCAACTCAGCACTGTAGGGAGAAGAAAAAAAAGGAAAGTCAAAGGAGCGCAAGATGCAAAAAAAAAAGGAAAAAAAAGCGAGGGGTCTTTCAGCTGGAAGATCAAAGGCGGTCATTAGCCAGTGAATAAGGGGAGTTGATTACAGAGCAAGAGCAGGCCGGGGGGGACGTTAGCCAGGATGAGAAAGGTGGGGGAGGCATGGGAAGAGAGAAAGGGAGAGAGAAAGAGAGAGAGAGAGAGAAACGTCTGGAATCAACTCCTTCCTTCCTAATATCATGGCTGACTCACACCAGCCAGGCTTGTTACTTTTCTGACAGCTCAAAGCGTTTCCAAGCCAAAGCCTGAAAAGTGGTGGACGGCTACAAAACAGTCTTTACACGCTTGGACAGCCTTCATTCAACACATGGTAGCGCTCAGACACGCAAATGGAGGCCAGACCCTGGCCCTGGCCCGGGCCTATCTGGGACCACCTCAAGGAGCCCACGCAAAGTGGGAAGAAAAAAAACACAAAGAACAAAAGCGCACTGGTTGCGAATTTCCAGTCATTTTCCATAAAAAAAAAACACAGCCAATTTACACTCAGTTTTCCAGTCATATTCCTGTATTTTGAACATTAACTTTTTAAAAATTTGGCAAATTTAAGAAAAAATGGAGGTCCATTTGGGTGAAGCGCTTTGATATTAAAGCAAAATTGAATTGCAATTTAATGCAAAGTGAGTATTTTGACAGATTTTGAAGGGTCTGTACAAAAAAAAATCAAATTTGGATGTTTTTTTCACATAGTAAAATGCCCGTTAGCTAAATGCTAACACAGTGGAAATCCCCATTCATTCGCCTATGTAAATTAGCATCTTTTTGCCACAAATTTTCCACAAAAATGTACCCAAACTCACTTTATACACCTAAAAAAATAAGTAAAAGCACCACATTACCTCCAAAAAACATGTTTGTGAAAATTATTCATTCATTAAGTAGTGCTAATTTTGTTATGGCTCATTTCATATGCAAAAAATCAGTTTATGACAACCATAAAGTCAATAAACATCATTTTGAAATATTTTTATCCCTCCAAAAACAATGCTTCCCATTCAAACCCAAACAACAAACCTAAAAATAACCAATTACTACCAACAAAAATTCTATCAGAATGGTCTCAGTCCAAAATGGGTGATTAACACCCCTAATTTTTCTCCCACTTAAGTAAAACCGAGTCATTTCCTGAGGTCAGGAATCCCTAATCTATCAACTCAGCTAATTACACTAACACCAGGGGGGCGGGGCCTCAATTTGAGCAGACATTTATTTGCCTAAAAAGTATAGGACGCCCCAGGCGACCAGTTACGATACTACAGCAACAAAGTTGTCTTTTGTTTTGGTGTTGTAGCTAGCGCCAAGGCGACATTCCAAAGCGCTTAGCGGCCAAGGCTAGCCGTCTCCGGCTCGTCCAATGGCGGCACGCGTGCAAACATTGGTGCCGGGTGGAATGCGTGCCTTTCCCAGAACCCCTCGCGGGCTGGCACGGCGTTAAGACCCCCCACCTTCTGGGAAGGTCCCAGGCGGGAACCCGACGCCGCTAGCGTGAGGCGTAGCGGCTCCCGTGACCGCACGCCGCCGCCGCCGCCACATTTCGCTCATTACCGCTGGAAGAAAAATGGGTGCGCCCTCCTCCACCCTCCCTCTTTTCGTACTGTCTGGAAAAAAAGCAGTTTTTCTGAACCCAAAGTCAGTGGGGTCATTAGTCTATGCCGCCATTGGGGCAAGATGAAAGAGTTGAAGGATTGGCTAGCTTTGGAAGATAGCATCAAGAATCGGGCCAAGACCACCAAGCAGACCTGACCGAGACTTGCCCGGAGTCAGGAATCATTGATGTTTTAAGTTCAGAGTAAGATGGAGGCTCAAATAAAACCAGGACTAGATAGACTAGACCAACACTAGATGATATTTGATCAAAGGGTTTTGGGACTAAGAACAAGACTTGCCAGTATTGTAAATAATTTAAATTTAGCTAAGAGTAGGACGCTTGGGAGTCTAGAGGAAAATTGAAACAAGGCCATGACCAAAATCCAATTAGGACTTTCCTGAAATTTGGTGAAGTTCATTTTTAGTGTCAAAACTCAGATCAAGACAAAGACTGAACCTGGTTTTGCTGTAAATTGGGTTGAGATCAGGTCAAGGTGGCTTTTGGGAGTAAGACCGAAATATGACTGAGACTTACTTGACCATGTCAGGATTTTCTTGGCTTAAGGTCAAATTTTTGAGGAGTCTAAACAAAAACCCAAGCAGTTTTTGCCCCAAATCAGGCTTCACTTGGGTCAAAATGACTCCTGGAAGCTAACACCAAAACTTAATCAAGCCTTGACCAAAACCTGTCAAGTCAAGATCAAGATTTTTGGTGGTCTAAACCAATTACCAAAACAAGACCAAGACTCAACTAAGACTCAACCCAGACTAAGACTTAACCAAGACTAAGACTCAACTAAGACTCAACCCAGACTAAGACTTAACCAAGACTAAGACTCAAGCAAGACTAAGACTCAACCAAGACTAAGACTCAACCAAGACTAAGACTCAACCAAGACTCAGCCAAGACTAAGACTCAACCAAGACTCAACCGAGGCTTAACCAAGACTAGGACTCAACCGAGGCTTAACCAAGACTAGGACTCAACCAAGACTCAACCAAGACAAAGAGTCAACCAAGACTAAGACTCAACCAAGACTAAGACTCAACCAAGACTAAGACGCAACCAAGACTAAGACCCAACCAAGAATAAGACTCAACCAAGACTAAGACTCAACCAAGACAAAGACTCAACCAAAACTATGAGCACCAATCCCTTTAAAACAGTCCAGTTCTAAACCCAAAAACCAGACCAACACGACCTATTTTGAGCACCAGTGTCCCCACTTGAACCCAAGACACACCCCATCATATTTCGAAAACAACAGCGCCACCTAAAGGAAACCACCACCACATCCACAGAAGCCGCTTATTGTCACAGCTGTCCAATAAGATTCCAGTCCATAAATGTCTTTACCCTTCAGGTTACAATTATAATAGAAGTTTAGCTTTCCTAAAAAACAACAACTCATCCAGTTTCCTTTCAAAATAAAAGCACCACTGTCAACAAGAATGGCAGAGTCTGTCCATTTTCCTGAGCAAATCAAATATTGACTTTTTTAATGAGATTGTAACATGAATAAAAACAAACTGAGACTTTTTCATATAATTTTTAAGCCATTTTTTTAGTTAAAATTGTACCATAACACATTTTTTCCAGGCTCAATCTAAAAAAAAGGAAGTTATTTCTGCTTTTTTTTAGCTGTAGGCATACCGAGTCCTGGTTGCATATAAATGACACAAGTGGGAAGTGATTACCAACCCCCGGCCCCCCCCATTCCACTCAGCACAAGTGTTATAATTGAACACAAAAGCCAAAATGGGGGAAGCCAGTTACTCAAGACCTGACGCAAAAAAACGCCGACTATAAGACGAGAGAGAAAAAAGGGAAGCAAACGCAGCGTTTCCTTCCCCACCCCGAATGAAGCCGATGTGCCAAATGCGTGGTTTTTGCCCGTGCCGCCATATTCTCGCCAAGTTTGGTTCCACGCGATCAATTTCCTTTGGAAAACCACATCTGAGCCGCCATACTTGTTTTTGGGCCAACCAAGGCTCCGTAGGAATGTCCAAATTCAATGTTTTTTTGTCAATTGTAGCCTAGAGATTGGACAACTGAAGGGTGACCAATCGCTGCTTAGTTGGAATGAATTGAAATGAACTACGACCACCTGTTAGCCACAAACTACATATATCCATAATTAGTCAATGCATGATTGATTTATTAGCCCAAGGACAATAAAAACAAAAAAATTGTTTATTTGCCCCGCCCACTCCAAAAGCATTAGCATGTAGCATTGTCAATATTACTGAAAGATAAGCTAGTTTAGGTGAATTGGATGTTTATGGTTGTTAATTTCTTGTCATTTTAGGGTACTAGAAGGTTAGTTTTTTTGTGAATTTTGAATGTTTTCTGCTGGTTTTGGGGGAATTTCAAGAAATTTTATGAATTTTGAATGTTTTTTTGCTGGTTTTGGGGGAATTTCAAGAATTTTTGTGAATTTTGAATGTTTCCTTTTGGTTTTGGGAGAATTTCAGGAGTTTTTGTGAATTTTGAATGATTTCGTATTGGTTTTGGGGGAATTTCTGGAGTTTTTGTGAATTTTGAATGATTTCTTATTGTTTTTGGGTGAATTTCAAGAGCTTTTGTAAATTTTGAATGATTTCCCATTGGTTTTGGGGGAATTTCATGAGTTTGGTGGTCGTTTTTTGCTGATTTGGGCATTTTTTTGTTGGTATAATGGCCCATTGGATGTCATTGAAGACGCCATTATTGACTACAAAAATGAATGGGATTGCATTTAAGCAATTGACCAAAATACAGTAGTACACAAATCCAAAAAAATTGTGGTTTTAAGGCAAAAGTGTGACAGCATTAAAAAGAAGAGCCGCCTCCCCCCCTGGCCACAAAACCCAGTTAAAAACCAGTAGAGACCAACCTGAGGAAGCTTAAATAAATAAGCAATTAGCATTGGGTGCTGCGGTTTGAACCCCAGCAGTAGCACTAACTAAGGAAGCATCTATTGGCTTCTTTGTCCGGGGGGCTTAATGTAAGCAAACCCAATTAACGCAGAAGAAAGCCCCGCCGCCAGCTAGCGCCGCCGGCCCGGGGGGCGTAATGAGCGGAACCCGGCGCCGGGACCCGAGCGGAGGAGGCTAGGAATAACAGGAAAAGCCTGCCCGGGAGACAAATTTACATCTGCCGCCGAGACACCAAAGCACCCCCCCAACCCTCCGCATTTTAATCAGAAATCCGGCACGCTAGTGGAGAGAGTCGGCGCCGAGGGGGAGCGCCGGCACCAAAGGCCGAGGCCGGTCGCTTGGCGGAAAATGCGTCAAAAGTCGTAAACTCCCGACGGATTTGGATTTGCAGTAATGTGACGTTTAAAATAGCCTTGGCGGCTCAAAACGGACTAAAATAGAGCAGAGTTGAGTCTAATCATAATTCACTTCCTAGCAAAGACATTTTGAGATGAAAATTTGGGACACTTTTGGGGATTAGAGGTCAAAAAAGGGCAGATGTTTTTTTGCGTTAAAATAATAGCACATTTCTTTGTTACAGAAAACCTGCCGAAGCTAATGCTAATAAACTATACGGCAACTATAATGTAGCCCAATGATAGTTCATTCACTCCAACGGAGTACAAATTGTAAAAACACAAATATATTAGCTAATAATCTAGATTCTATAATCTAGCAATAAAAATAAAATGAAATGATATGATATATATGTATGTACATGTACACATGTACATACATATATATACATGTACACATGTACATACATATATACACATGTACACATGTACATACATATATACACATGTACACATGTACATACATATATACAAATATACACATATATACATATAACCATATATATACATATTACCATATATATACATATACACAAATATACACATATATATATACACATATACACATATATATACACATATATATACACATATACACATATGTACACATATATATATACATGTACACATATACACATATATATACATGTACACATATATATACATATACACATATATATACACATATACACATATATATACATATACACATATATATACATATACACAAATATACACATATATACACATATATAGGGCATCTGTTACAAAAAAATATCAAAACATTTCAATTCACAGCATTACTAGACGATTGGACGCCATTGGACAAAAGTAACAGGACGTGTCGGCCCGTCCATCCAATCCGGCCGCTTGAAATGTGGTCACGCGCGTCCGACGACGGCAATGTGAAATAAATGGAAATCTCGGGGGGCGCATAAGCCGCATTTAGGCGGCATGAGTGCTTAATTGGCGCGATGGAGAGCGTCTCTTCAAGCACGGGGAATGTTAATCTGGGAGCCTTAACTGGGATCTCCTCAGCAAAGCTCCACCACGTGCTCGTTCGTTCACTCACTCACTCGCTCGTTGGAGGAGGCAAATTTCACTTGGACTTTTCGCTCCTCTTCAAATCGCCCGTATTCATAGAAACGACGCCCCATTTATCATTAGCGCCTAGCATTTTCAGTTTCCTCCCACATCCCAAAAACATGCATGCTAAGCTAGTTTAGCCTTCTAAATTCACCTTAGCTATGACTAATTGTTGGCTATGAGTGGCTCCAGCACCCCTGCAACCCTTTTAAGGATAAACAATGCCCAACAAATGCTAACAATTTCTATCAAATAAAAAAAAAAACACTAAAAATATCCATAAAATTAAAGCCAAATTGCAATTTTTTGATCAGGGTTTTTTCCCTGTTGCCATTGCGCAATGACACAAAATGGCCGCCCCGGCGGCACGTGACGGCCAAGAGCCGATTTGCCTGCGCCGCCTAGATAGCGCTCCCCGTTTCCCCGCGCCGACTCGCAGTTGGCGCCCAGGTATATTCTGGGCGTCAATGCCTGTCACTTTGGATTTGGGGGCTCAGCGTTGACGGGTTGGGAAAAAGCCGTCCGGCGGGGGTCTCATTGTGCCGCTCTACCTGCCGAGAAGAGCGCGCCGGCCTAAGCCACCTTACGCCAGACGCCTCGCTCGCCCGGGAGTCTTTCTTTTGGGAACGCCGAGGCGCCATTGACCTACTTTTACAGACGGATGCTCTCTCTCTGCCACTCGCATGACGAGCCGGAATAGAAACGACAAAAATATCGGCGTTAGTGGCTCAGTGAGCGTTTTGGGGGGAGGGGTAATGTCAAGGTGGGTGGGGCTTATGGAAAGGAGACCCCTCAGGTGCTGGGACACCTGTGTCCCGACCTGGGGGGTCGTGACCTTTACGTGTCATCACCTTCTGACCGGCTCAAATGATCTGGTATGGTTAAAGGAAGGCTCCGCCCCTAATTTAAAGACCTGGTGGGCCATTTAGAGATCATGTGATATGGCCATTTTGAACAAGAGGTTAGCGGGTGGGGCTCACAAGTCTGGGGACAAGGGTTCAAATCCAGTTTGGTTCACATGTGTTTGCATGTTATCCCGGGCCTGTGTGGATTTTTTGCGGGTACTCTGCTTACCCTCATGTTAGAAAAACATGCATGGGAAGCTGATTGGACACTCTAAATTGATCCTAGTGACGAGTGATTGGTTGAATTAACTTGAGTGTAAATATTCCTGGATTATTATTGGGGAATGGTATGCTAATATAAATAAGTAATACTAATAGTTTGTATATATCAGATACACAAAAAACAAGAAAAAAATCTAAAACTATTTGACCATAAAAGCATTAATAATAATAATAATTGACATAAATTGACCTGATTTCAGGCTCTTGACAGCAAATATTCCCATTTAATCCAAAAATAACTTTTTTGGGGGTCAAAGGTGAACACACTCAACATAGCAGCAACATTAAGTAGTGTAAAAATAACTATAATGTATTAATTGTCAATAAAAATCATTGTTTTCCCTTAAATTATCTAATCTCAGGCTGTCAAATCGAAAAATTCTCAGATTAACATGTATAAAAACTGTCCGACCAGTAAACAGAGCCCATCAATCTACAAATGTTACGAAAATAGATTAAAAATCCACCTGGAATCGCTCCTAAAACAAGCTACGCTAACCTATTCACATCCTCCATCTCCCACTGCCTAACCTCCATCTTTATTCCCCCTTCACAAACCCGAAGAAGCTCCTAAAGGAGGTCATCTGAACACGCTATAACTCCGCCCCCTTGTCAATTACCCCAGCGCTTGCTTACAATTGCGTGGGCAAAGCGTGCTTCAATACCAACAAAACAATGAGAGTATGTATACAACATGGAGGACGCCTGCTAGTTGTAAAGACATGCTAATGTTGGCTTTGGGGAACACAACAAAAACAGGGTCCTTAAGCCGCGTAGTGGTGGTGTTTGGCGCACCTGACGCCACGGGTACAAAACCTGGACAGCTGCGACACGTGAAAACAAAGTCATTGGACGCTAAAGATATCAAAACAACAACAAACTAGCTTAATATGTCATGCTAACTAGCATCTAGTGGTTATGATAGCATGAGACAAACAAGCATGGATGACTATTCAGAACCGGTTTGGTCCGGGATGTCAAAATATCTGTTTTTTGGGGGTTTTATGTGCTATTTGAAATTTGTGTCGCGACTCATCACATGATAACAACAACGGGTATTCACTACAGTAATCTTAATTGTTTTGGATGTATGTGGGCCTTAATTTTATGTTTTTAAGAGAATTTGATGTATTATTTAGTATGGAAAAAAACGGGGACTTTAATGGAGGACAAATCAAAGTCTCATAGGTGGAGGACATCATAGTTAGTATCATATTTTGATCTATTTTTCATAATGCTGTTGATTGTTTTGCTATATTTTTTGCTCGTTTTTTTGTACGTTTCGTATGAAAAAATCTGAATAACCTCATTTGAAGGCGGAAAAAAAATGATTGGCTATACTTAATGACGCAAGCTTCCGCTCTGCCGTCTTTCATCTCACGTACAGAGGCGGAACGGATTGATCTGTAGCTTTTGATGCGTTGTTTGATGCCGGTCAGCTCAAAGCCGATCGTGTGATGTAGCGCCACCGCGGGACATAAAAAGCTTCACCTGCCGGCCTCCCCTGGAGGGAAGTTGACGACCCCCGTTGCTTTGGACGCTTGCCCGCCAGGTTTGAGTTTTTTTTTTTCTATTGAAGCGGCGTTTAAACGAGCGGCGGCCAACCTTTTCGTTTCCAACCCCGGCCGGCTTTTGTTTCAACTCATGCGCTGATGGTAATAGGACGGTATAGCTCATTTATTTAACGGGCGCATCCCGCGAGGGAAGCCGGCGCCTTCCTTCCACAGCCAAAGAAACGGCGCCGTGATCAAAAGAAACGGCAAACGCCGGGCGAGCTCGTCAGAGGAACTAATATATTCTTGCTAGATATCTAAGTGGGTTTCATCATCCCGCATCAAGTGACTGCTGAGGGGGGGAGCTAAAAAAAAAGGAAAACAAGGCCTTGTTCTCATGCCGGTGACATCAGCAGGCAAAAAAAAAAAAGGAGGTTGGAAAAAAATGGCGTTATTTCTAGCAAATACAATTTGTGAGGAAGGAGTCGGAAAAAAAAACGGCGTTTCAATGAACGGCTCTTTTACATTTCGGATACATGAACGACTCTTTAAAAATTTTGGTTACATGAACGGCTCTTTTACATTTCGGTTACTTGAATGGCTCTTTTACATTTCGGTTTACATGAACGGCTCTTTTACGTTTCGGTTAAATGAACGGCTCTTTTACATTTCGGTTAATTGAACGGCTCTTTAAAAATGTCGGTTACATGAGCGGCTCTTTAAAAATGTCGGTTACATGAACGGCTCTTTTTTACATTTCAGTTACTTGATTATTACATTTCGGTTACTTGAACGGCTCTTTTAGAATTCATTATTTAAACGGCTCTTAAATTCCGGTTACTCGAACGGCTCTTTTACATTTCGCTTAGTTGAACGGCTTTTACATTTCAGTTACTTGAACGGCACTTTTACATTACATTACTTGAACGGCTCTTACATTTCGGTTACTTGAACGGCTCTTTTACGTTTCGGTTACAATAATACAAACATGAAACGGGACGAAAAAAAGCTAAATCGCAATTGTAGAGTATTTCCCTGGCCACTAGGGGTTAGAATCTACCCTCAGAGTTAAATAAAAGTACAAAGCTGGTTTTAAAAGCCCAAGACCATCAAAACACTGTCCCAACATGGCGCCTAATCACCTATTTCGGCAGATCTCGGAACCTATCGAGCGCAATAAACGAGGGATTACTGTAGTGTTAATTTCAAAGGCGCGGATTAGTCTGCGTCTCTTTTCCAGGCTTTGCAGTTTTCTCAGTGGGAAAATGACGACACTGCAGTGTTGGAGGACACAATGGAGACGAGAAGCAATTCACTTCCTCGTTTTGGCCCCCCCAAAACGCCAACTCCCCCCCCCTTACTCGATCCTGCCATAGTAAATTGGACGCCCCAGGCAGGAAACTTGGCCAAGCTTGCATTTTGGAGCCGACTCTGGTGGGGCATGAGGGATAGAGATATGACACTGGGAGGGAGGGCGGCAAAGGGGAGTGCGGCGGGACGGGGAGAGGCGGCAGCAGGTGGCGGGGAAGGTGGGCTGCTGCGACTAGAAGTGACATCGTCGACGCATTGGTCTTTTAAAAGGTACTAAAAACAGTTTAATTGAAATATATCTGCCAACCCTCCCTGTCTAAATGCTAGATGATCACATGATGCTATTTTTTTATCGTTTTCATTAGCTGCCAAACTTCCACTTTAAACTGCTTGGACGCCAACTGTGGCCAAAGAGTTAATTTACTTAACTATAATAAATCAAGTGTCAATTTTTGTATGGTTGTTCAATTAAAAAAATGAACTTTTTTTTAAGCAAAACACCGAAAAAATATTTTTTCACCCAAAAAAAATAGGCCTAAAATAAATCTGAACGAAAATACCATCTTTCCATCCCAAAATAATATGACATAATAGTGACTTTTTTCCACACGTAAGAATTGGCTTCCAATGCGTATAAATTTAAAGCGATTTGTCGACACGCTTAATCAAGCACCCCCAAAACACACACAAAAAAAACTCACATTTTCCCACAAATAACAGACTTTAGCTCCGCCCCCAAACCCCTTAAATTAGCCAGTAACTAAAAAAACATAGCTTAGAACACGGATAAATTTCAGTCCCGGAGAAAGTGACGGGCAAAGGCCCATTCGCCCCTCCTCCCCGATTTTTTTTCGCCCCCCCACCCCCTTGTTACCCCCCCATTTTTTTTTCGCCCCCGCCTCATCGCCTAGTGCCAAGACTCTCCATCTAGTAGGAGGCAGGCGGCTTTGAAGAGATGAAAGCCAAGGCCGGGAGCAGTTCTCGCCCTGGGAATAGCACGGCGGCAGCAAGCACACGGGCTTTCTGCTTGCTCCTCAGCCCTATTTTCCAGCGTCATGTCGGTCGGATTGCAGCTGTATTGCATTTCCACACTTTTATACTTAATACTCTTCCTTTTGACTTTGACATCACTGATCCCCCCCCTCCCCCTCCCCATCGCCGCCACTCTATCGTGATTGGTCCAAACAAAAAAAAATTAAAAGGGGGAGGAGCCGGCGATGACATTTGTTTTTAATTCCGTTGCCGATATATATATAAAAAGGAGCGACTAACTTTTATGGGGTTCCCGAAAAAAATTGAACACAGGCTTCTTTTCTTCCCCCGCGCAGTCAAAGGGCGACTTTTTTTTTTTAGGGCGAGACCACACTGAAAATCAAGTGAAGGCCGCGCAGTAGGCGGGGCTTAAGATCAGGGTCATGGACGCGGGGGAGTTGGAAAAAGGACTTGAATGGTTAAAATGAGGGTGGTTCAATATTTTACGGGTGTCAAAGTGGCGGTCCGGGGGCTAAATCTGGTCCGCTGTATCATTTTGTGCGGTCCGAGAAAGTAAATCATGAGTGCCGACTTTCTATTTTAGGATCAAATTAAGATTATAGATGTATATTATATTTCCAGTTTTTCCCCATTTTAAATCAATAATTGTCATTTTTTTAATCATGGTTTTCTGTTTTTAGTTAAAAAATCATTTTGTAAAATATAAAAATATATTTTAAAAAAGCTAAAATAAACATGGTTTTAGATCTATAAGAAAATGAATATTCAGGGCTTTTAATCCAGTTCTTTTAATCCATTTATATAAAAAATAAATCTAAATGTCATATCTAAAATGGCCTAGCCAACATAAAATCAAGTTAACATTAATGCAGCCCTTTTTTACAGAAAATAAAACAAACTTGCCGCTTTTTCTACCACTAATTTTACTTCAAATCACCAAATTTTATTCAAAAATACCTCAATTCAATTAAAAACAGTCCAATTCCCTTTTTGTGCCTCAAAACACTTTTTCATTTGCCATTGACGATTACTAACACATCCAAAATGATTAAAAAATCATCAAATATTCAATTCTGCATACTTGGCAACCCATAGCCCAACTTTGCCACCCACTGGCCCACCACCAAACACCCCTTTGGCCTTTTTGTTTGTTTCACAAATGAAGAAGAAGAAGAAAAGAAGCCAACCAGCCTGAAGGCTGAAGCCTCTTTTCTACTGTAACTATGCAGCAGGTCTACTTTAGCAAGCTCCCACACTTGGGACCATTAATATTTTAGCGCTGTCAAGATATACGCGCGTGCACCCACAGCAGAAAGAAATAATGAGCTTCTGAAAAGATATGAAACGCCAACCAAGAAGGAGGAGGAGAGCTAAAAAAAAAGTCAAGATAGAGAAGGTCCATGGCAAAGATGGCTGACCATAAAGCCGCTATTGATGCTAGCGCTTGTTCCAACAAAGTGAGGTCTGTAGACGCCTCTAATGGCCAATTTTGGACGCAGCCAGCGGCATTTGCGCCCGTGTTTGGCTGCTGCGGTCTTATTGTCGCCCCCCCCCACCCGCCATGGCCCTATTCGCGGCCCACAATGCCCCCTTCAATGGCGGCTATTCATGTTTTAGCGGTGTGAGGGAATCTCCAGTTGAACCTGATTTCAACTTAGCTAGCTAAAATAAGCGTTTTTAAGGATCGTAAAATGTTAGCTGGAATATTAATTTGAATTGCATCATCTAAATAAAGAAGATAATGTAGTAGTGTGCTGAAATTAAGAATGAAAGTACTAATGTTGTCATATATATATATATATATTTACTCAAACAGGGTGCAGTTAAAAGTCTAAAATTTACTTCAAAGTCAGTCTTTGTATGCACAAAATTCTGTAGATATTGCTGTATGGAGCTTGACATTGCTTGCTGACACGCTATGTATATATAGTGAAAAGGAAAACGTTGATTTGAGATATAAGTCAATCGACATAGGAGCATGAAACGCATCAAGCTCTTATCTCAAGGAATTCTTTATTTTTTTTTTATATTATATATATTTTTTTTCTACTATTTTTTTATATTATATATATTTTTTTACTATTTTTTATATTATATATATGTATTTATTTATATTATTTTTTATATTGTATATATATTTATTTATATTATTTTTTATATTATATATATTTATTTATATTATTTTTTAATATATTTTTTCTATATATATTTTTTTATTTTTATATATATGTATATTGTACTATTATATATTTATATATATTTTATACTTATATAATATTTTATATCATATATATTTATTTATTTTATATTATTACCTAAACCAAAAGTTGTTGAAAAGTTTGACTTTTGGCGAGTGATAAAGGTGTAATATTTTCCATACTGCTACTACTACTACTACTTTGAGAAGGGCCGGCCGGCCGGGGCGGAAAGTAAATCTTTGGCCTTTGGAGGTCGGCATCACGCCGCTAACGGAGGAGCCGAGGCGGCTTTTACGAGATTTGAGACGCAGCCGATCTGGCAATTTTCCATTTTTTGGAGGCGGTATCAAAGCGCCAACAGATGTGAGGAAACCGACGCCGTGTAAGGATAAGTCGTAATGCCTGGCGGCTGTTGCGTATTAACGCCGCAGACGCCGGCCGGGAAGCCGGGTCCGAATTGGCCTCGCCTATTTTCCTACTTTGGGGTTAGCCTCCTATTCGCAAAGTCTTTAAAACGGATGTGTCTTTAAAACGGATGTTAAACTCACTTTAATCGGCGGGCCAAGTTTATGCCAAAAAGATCTCAAGTCGCTTTTTGGTTCAAAAAGTTTAGGTGATTTTTTTTTTAATAAATTGATTAAATGAACTGGATTAAAATCCCTGAATATTCAGTTTTTTTATAGATCTATAACAATGTTTGTTTTAGCTTTTTTTAAAATCTATTTTTAGATTTTACAAAATGATTTTTTAACTAAAAACACCAAAAAAGGATTAAAAAAATGACAATTATTGATTTAAAAGGGGGAAATCATGAAATGTAATATACATCTATACTCTTCATTTTAATTTGATCCTAAAACAGAAAGTGGGCACTCATCATTTACTTTTTCGGACCGCACAAAATGCTGCAGCGGGCCAGATTTAGCCCCCAGACCGCCACTTTGACACCAATGATCTAAATCTAATACAAACTTACAAACAACCAGGTTTGTAAACAACAACAAAAACGAAAGCATTAAATTCAGTAGGAATGAACTACAAAGTGCCTTACTGGAAGAACAACACGCCCCCTAGTGCCCTGGAGTGTAATGACACTCCACTCAAACTACAAAACGAGCCCCAATTGGCTTTTGTGGTTTCATCGGGAGCTAATTATTAAAAGAAGTTTTGCGACGGCATACGCACGGCGTGGCCGAGCGCCCGACTGGCTCCATTTCACCGCAAAAAAAGGCGGCGAAAAGGCCATGTGGCTTTGTTTCAGCTGTACATATGGAACCAGTGCGCCTTAATGGCGCGGTGGATAGAACCCGTCGGCAACTACAAAAGACTTTTTCGGGGGTGGGCGAAAGGCCCCAATGTTTCTCTTGTGTGAGGTCCCCCTTTTTTTGGCACCGAGCGTATTTTACGGCGTTCGGTAAAAAGCTGCGGCGCAGATGACATCAATGTCGCGGGGTTTATTGCGCCGGAGTGAAATGGAGAGGTGCGGTCACGTGGAATCCAGCTGCTACTCCAAAGGACTTTAAAAACCTTTTAAGGGTCCAATGAATCGTCGGAAAAAGGGAATTTTGAACAAGGAAGCTCTGAAAATCTAAACTAAATCGAGTTTTTGGATGAGTGACTTTACGTGGGTGGTTTTGAAAGTGTTTTATTTAGTTTTAGTGGTCGGGGAGGGTATGGCGCCCTCTGTTGGTAAGAGAAAATATGGTGGAAATCATCGGCTATGGGTATATTTTAAGATAGCTAATAGGTTAGCATCGTGAATGAGTAGCGGAATATAGTGCAAACTGTGGTTAGCCATGTTGAGCTATGCTAAGCAAGGCTAGCATCGAGAAGGAGTAGCTAAGAAAAGTCGGCTAATTTTTGATGGAATGTGTTTTTTTCGAGAATTTATCAACACTAATTGGAGTTAAAGAAGTATTGAATATTATTGTAAGGGTTATACTGTTGTATTTTTCGTAATATGTGCTAAATAGCTTTAGCACAAGGCAAGATGCTAATTGCGAGTGGCTAAATGTCACGTTAGCATATGTAGCTACATTGTCAATCTTAAATGCGCAACTGGTTAAGGTAATATACCGACTTTTGACATTTATTTTCTTTCTAAACTGGTTCAAAGTTGTATAAAAAGTCCAATAGTAAAAGTATCTTTTAATAGACTATCAAATTTTGATGAATAATGTTTGGCTATTCTGCCATTGATGATTTTTTTTAAAGATTTACACATCGTAAGGTTGTTTATCCTGTACGTAATGGCAATAAAATTAAAAAATACACATTTCATTTTGTATTCCTCCCATTCAAAATCTCAATCAATCCACTTATCCACCAAAAAAAAACCCAAAAATTCCAATCATAAACACAAATATTTGTCCTCCAACAACTCAATTAAAGCACCTCATCCACAACAGCTTAAATAAACCTATCCCCACATCCCCAAAAATCGTAACGCTAACCAAGCATGACCACCGTTTTTCCGTCAAAACGGCCCACGGTGTTTAGCGGTCGGGATCGACACGACTTTAAGTAGATCCAGCCAGCGTGGACATGGATGCTCGCTGGTAAATACAGTGTTCTCAATAAGAGGGGGTCTTCTCCTTCCACAGTAGCGCTGAGGGCGCCGTCGGGGAGGGGGGGGGGATAGATGACACTCCATCGCTTCTCCCAAATCCACTTAGGTAAGCCCGGGTTAGTGATTCCACGCTGCGAGACATCGCCTGGCTAGATCCGTCACGTTGCCGCTACATCAAAAGGAAACGTGCGGGCACTCTAGCGCCCCCACTCACCCACCCACCCCCCTCAAATCCAACATCTTCCACGCCACCGAGATCAAAAAAATTGAGCAACCACAGGGAGAAAAAAGAAAGCATTGCGGGAAGAAACTAGAAACCGGCTTGTGGCTTTGCGGTCAGGGTGGCCATGGGGGTGATGACATCATAGCATAGTGGTCCGTCTTGATCATAATACCCCCCCGACGGCCATGTAACGTTAAGAGGGGTAACGTTTTTGTTGATTGGTAAAAAAGCTAGCAAAAGAACAAGTGTTTTATTTGTTTAAAAAGGCATAGGAGGGTTTTTCTCAGGGTTTTATAAGCCTAGTGGGCCGCCAGGTTTGGTTGCAAGGATGGCTTTATTATTGGACAGTGAGGGAAGGATTTTGTTATGATTAAACAAGAACTAATTTTTTGGGGTTTTGCAAGTCTAATGAGGTCAATGGGGAATGTTTTGGCAGAAAGCTCATTGGTTAATAAAAATGTGTGTGTGATGGATTGTCGGGGACAAAAATATGGACACTCAGGGCCGGTTTGAGCTTGTTTTGATGTAAGCTTTGTTCTGGGGCTTATGAAAAATGACCCTAAAATATCAAATATATCTATAAAAAAATATATCCATAAGTGACAATGGCAATTGGCAAAATGCAAAAATCTTTGCAAAAAAATATTATTGTTGACAAGGCTGTAACGACAACAAAACTGTTACCAAAGGGGAAATATTGACAATTTTCTACCCAGTAAATGACAAAAAACTAAGTTCCAAGTTAGCAATAATGCTAAAATATAGCAACTTTGCTAAGGAAAGCTCATAGATAGTGACTAGCATATGACAACAACAACAACAACAATCCAATTCCAATGCATCCAAACTACAAAAACATCTCAAACCAATCTCTACCAGGTCATATTTGTTCTAAAAACAATTCTGGCGCCATCATCTCCCCCCAAAAAATGACATACGAATTGATTAGCTTTTACAGTTAAACAAAAATAAGCTAAATACATTGAAACAAAGCAAGTAATTGTCTTCTAGATCAAAATACGATGACCATATAAGCAAACCACATGCAAAAAATATCATTTTCTCTTCCCAAGTACGACTTGCACCAAAATCCCCGACTCAGAACCAATAGAGATTTCCGTTTTTAACCTGGTATGTTTAACACAGCGGATTCAAGAGTGGGGCTCGAGCTATTCCCGGAATAGATTCATTGCGCGCTCTTTATTTAGAAACCGTCATTTGGAAATCCCGATTTAGAGTGGCGGCGGCGGCAGCCACTCGGACAAACATCCTCATTAAAACCACGAACGGAGCAGATTGTTTGTCTCCGTCGTGACATCCCAAAGGTTTGGCGGACTGACTATGACTCAGACTCGCGTCATCTGTGAAAGCTAAAAGATTTTAGCGCATTTCGTTTGCTAGGTTATTTTAGAAGGAGATTAAAACGCGGGTGTAAACAATTTGGAGTTAAAAAAAATAGAGCATTTCCGGTATTATTTTTAGCACGGTTAAATGTTTTGGATCATTCGTCGTTTCGTATGCATTTTAGCAATATTTTTTTCAGAGATAACGGAAATATGAGGAAAATGTGAATGGTTATATTCATTAAAAAAGTGGATTTTTTTTTTGCATGAACCATTTTTTAATGAAAAATCGCATTTTGTTTTAGCATCTGGACTGTAAATAATATTTTAGTTGTTTTTGAGAGTTTTTTTTTACACAAAACAAAGCGGTGTTGTCGACAAATTAGATTTTTTAAAGAAATTTATCGTAAAATAGAATTTTTGGAATTGAGATTGTCTAAGAAAAATGGCTGAATGATTTTAAAAAAAAAATATTCATCACTACTTTTTGGTGCATAGATGAATACAAAAAAATATGTCAAATGGCCTTAATAAACAAATCTGCAAAAAATGGATGATTCTACTTCTACAATTAATTTGAAGATCAATTAATCTACAATAGAGATTCTTTTTACTTAAAATTATTGATTTTGATGACAAAATATTGCTACATCTGTTTTGAGTAAAAATGAATCTCTAATAGTAATTGTCAAAAAAATGTCAAAATAAATACAAAACACATCTACAATCTCTATTAATATACAACAGATGAATTGTTATGAATCATCACAACTGAAAATTTCAAATCATGGCGAATTGACGACTTTAACATTAGCTAGCTTAGCTCCTTGGCGTATCCATTTGTAGTGGGCGGGGCTAGATCAGTATTTTGCCATCTTGGCAGCAAAAAAAAAGGAAGAAACCCGCATGAAAATGTGCTGACAATCATCAACTCGCTGCCGACCGACAGCTCTGTCATGGCTGGTCGGCATGTGTGCAGGAATGTCACGGTGAATGGAAATCAATCCAAAATGACTGTGACGGGGGGGTTAGAAGTGGGGGGGTTGGGTAATGAAAGAAAGCGAGAAGGAGCCTTTGATGTCAGTGAAAACCGATCCGGGCTAGCCGGGCCTGCGGATATACTAGCGCCGCCGTCGGGTGAGACAAAGGCGTCCCAAAAAAAATAACAGGACTACTGTTTTGTCCAAGATGGCTACGAAAGAAGATGATTGGAAGGAGAAATGCTAAAAATAACCCAACAAAAACAAGGCTAGCAACTTGCTAGGGAAGGTAATTTGCTTTGGTGCCTCCCCAAATTGTTTTGATTGGACAATTTAGATGGCGACTGGGTGGGTCAAGTACTGTTTTGGGTTTTTTTTGAGTGAAATCATTCACTAAATTATCTATAAGACCACTTCAACTGGGAGGAATGGTCATAATCACTGGTTTATGGCGAGCAATGACAGGAATTGACAATTATTTGGATCAATAAGTCATGGTTTGGGGCCTTTGTTGACCATAGAATGGTCAAAATCCCTTTTTTTTTTAGCCTAATTCATTGTAAATATTATTATTTTTTAAATTAGTTAGTTAAGTAAGTAACTATGTATATACTAACTGAATCACAAATATAAACACTTGATCAGCCAATCAAAAATAATCTATCTAATCGCTCTAGACATATTCTGACAAAATTCCTCCCTCATGCAAATCTCATATGCATAAAACATATCCAGCTATAATACAATACCTCCAGAAACTACAACAATACTAGCAAAAAATATCCCTTAAACTAGCAACACCTGTCACAAATGGCAAGTACAATTTAGCTAAAACCATAAATTAGCCTCTGGAAACAAGTTGAAAACAAATGCAAAATTTTTACAGTTAATCCATCCCATAACCGCTCATATGAAGTCCATAACTAATAGCAGAAAAAAATGGCAAAGTAGTGAATTCGTGATAAGTGAAGTCGTGATAATCGAGGGATTACTGTAATCTATTTCCTAGCATATACTACAAATACTATCAATTTGTATACGTTTGCATACGAACACAAATACAGTATCTTAACAGTTAGTCCATCCCATAACCACCCATATGAAATGAATAATAAATAGCAGAAAAAAATGGAAAAGTAGTAAATTCGTGATAAGTGAAGTTGCGAAAATCGAGGGATTACTGTAGTATAATTCCTCACTATAACCTTTCAGTACTTTAATTTTTTTGTGAGCCAACCAGCATACATTTTTCAGGCTAAAACGTATTATTACTGCAATTATTAATAGAGAAAATCCGCGAGGACGTGAAAATCGAACCGTGAAATAGCGAGGGAATACTGTAAAGGCAAGTATGGCTATTTACGCTATTGTAAGAAACAATATAACATTTTTTTTGTGTCAATCGATGTATTTTCACTGTGTTGACATGAATGTGTACCATTGTAGTAGTGGAAAGGATTAAAGTACTGACCGTTCTGGGCATGGGAGGCGAAAGGGAGCCGCCATTGCTCATGTAGGAGTCGTTCATGTTGCCCATCATGATGTAGCTGGAGTAGCTCGGGTACGAGTGGCCTTTGACGTACAAGTCCTGATGTTTGACTGATGGTGGAAAACACAAAAGGAAAAAGACTGTTGGAAAAAGGCAACTTGGGGAAGAAATACTTTGCATTTTTCTCATTCCACAGTCGGCTATTTATAGACGTCGACGATTGGAGATTTTTTGTGTGTGCCGGTCAGCTGATTTGGTGGATCTGATGATAGCCAGTCTTAATCTGGTAAAATGTATTAAATTATTAAATTATTTTTAATAAAAACATTTTTTTGGTGGGAAAATAGAACAAAATAATGTAAAAAATATCTAAAGAATAGAAGTTAGTTTATATTAGTAATGAAATTGTTTCCATTATTTCCTATTTATTACAAAAAATGACCCAAATTAGTATTTTAAAATTCACCATAACTTATATAATGTATAAAGTTGATTTGATTATTATTTGTAGTTATTTTTGTACTTTTTTTTCCAAGACAAAAAAAATCATGCAAAAGTTTACTCATTACTAAAAATAATAAATAAAAAAATATGATGCCAATTTAATAATATAATATTTAATAACTCACAATGACTAATTTTTGAAGAAAAATTGGGGGCAGGGGAATAAAAAAAAACATTTTAATAACTCACAATGACTAATTTTTGAAGTAAAATTGAGGGTATATATATATATATATATATAAAAAAAAAGATAAAATTTTAATAATTCACAATGACAAATTTTTGGAGAAAAAAATTAAGGGAAATTTTGAAAAAAAAAGATTATTTGGGTGATTAAAAAAAAGATACAAATTTAATAACTCAATGAATAAACATTAACTTTCCAATTTCTGGAAATTAAACTTACTAGAAATAAACATTAAGAAAACGATGGTGAAGAAAGCTTGAAAGTAAAATAGCCTGGTTTGTTCTCTTGAAACTTCCCGAAGGCCGTCGATGACACGGCTTTTACGCGGGAGGCCTCACTCACTCACCCACTCACTCACTCACGCCCGCCAGACTATTATGATGGGGAACAATGGAGCCCCTCTGTGCCAATTAGCGCCAATTAGCCCAACACACAGAGCGTGTCAAAACAGGAGACGCCCCAACCGTTCTTGCGTGACCCCGGCCGGCGCCGGAATAGGGGGCGGGGCCACACCATTCAATTCGCCGCAATAAAACCCGGAGGGGGCGTGTTTACGGCGTCCTTGTTGGAGAAAGACGACGAGGGGGCGGAAGATTTTTTGAAGAAAAAAGGCGCCCCAACGCGTGACCCCCGACGCCTTCTTTATTGAGGGTGAAGGGGAGGGGCTAAGTTTGGACTTGGGATTGGCTACTTTTGCCATTTTTGTTGATTGACATGATTTTGTTTGATTTTAGACGGTCATGGTACAAATTTTTGGGGTGTTGAGGAAAGATGTTTTTTATTGGATCCTTGTTTGACTGATTGGGAGAGGATGGGCGTCCAATCTATTTGTTTGTCTTGAGTTTTGATGAGTTTTTGACTGTTTTTAAGTCATTTTTTATGGAAAAAAACTCAGGTTTAATGTTGATTAATTGTCAAAAGACTGAGATTGGTTGGGAATTGTTATTGACAATGATAGGCGTCCAATCTTTTTAAACTAAGAAAACTGGCTGGGAATGGTTATTGATTAGCATTGGCAATGTTAGGCGTCCAATCCATTAAAATTAAAAATATTAGCTGTACAGTAATCCCTCGAATATTGTGGTTAATATAGATCAAACATGGCCGTAATAATTGAAAAATTATGAACTTGGGTCATACCTATTATAACTTTTAATTTTTTTTCTTCAGTGCTGATTCCAAAAACTTTAAAAAACAAAACAAAATGAAAAAATTTAAGTGGAAAAAATCCCAAAGTAGTGATTTTGCGATAAGTGAACACGCAATAATCGAGGGATTACTGTAATTCCTTATCAATTGCCATTGACAATGACATATGTGCAATCTATTAAAACTGAAAAGACTGGCACTCAACTATTGGCTGCCATTGACAATGACAGATGTCCAATTTATTGAAACTGAGAAGGTTGACTATGAAATGCTTATTAATTCCCATTGAATTGAATGGAATGCTTTTATTGATAGGCGTCCATTTTTGTTTCAACCGAGTAGACTGGCTGTGAATCAATTATATGCAAAAAAACGGGCAAATTTGACGTCACTCACCGTCATCGGGATGTTCTCGGTGCTTTTCGTGGTACGAGTCTTGGGACTGTCTGGCCGCCTGTGCGCAAAAAAAAACAAAAAAGGACAAATTTAATCCACCCGAAAGGGCCTTTAAAAATCATCACCAAAAAAACACCCAGTAGAACAAGAACAATGCTTTTCCCCTATTTGTTTTTTAAAGAATATGTGTGAAATGGATGAGAAACTCAATGCCATTTTTATGCTAATATGCCCAAAAAACATTAAAAAAAATGTTTATTTATTCAAAAGTGACCCAATCTTGGCCTGCAAATTGTTAGCAATGCATGTTAGCTCTTTAAAGCTAAATTAAATTAGCATTATGTGTGTCATTTAAAAGCTATGCTGGTGTAGAAATGGACACTACGGGCTCTTATTTTGAAATGTTCACCGGAAACTTGCACTAAAAAAGTGTAATTTTCTTGAATTTTTCTTCATTTTAACTTTTTTTTCCAATTCTTTTAACATCATTTGAAAATTCTGTAAAGCGGCCATTTTTTTGCTTAAAAAATCACTTTTAAAGGACAAAGAATGCATTTTGGAGACGTTTAATGCTAAATTCCCATTGTTTTTCCCATTAGCTTCAATGTAGCTATGCTAATGCCTCAAAATGTCTGAATTTGACTTTGTTTTTTAGTTTTTTTCCACATCGGATCTGCATTTTTTAGGCCATTTTTATTCCACGAGCAGATTCTTCCGCACAGCCAATTGACGTCAGAAGGACTTCCAGCAGAGCCCAAAGGAAACTTGTCTTGCATCCTAATTGACATTCAGGACGCGTTTAGGGATTTTTTTCTCAGGACAAGGTCCCCAAATTTCATTAACTCGTCGGATAATGAAGAACGTTTGAATAAGTTGCTCAATATTTGCTCGAAATGTGTGTGTGTGTGTGTGTGTGTGTGTAAGAGATAAGCAAAAGCATTAACGATGCTGTGGTTAAAATACAATTTAATTATTATTATTAGATTAAAAAATATTTTTATTTTTTTTCTTTTAAAGGAAGAGTGTATCATTTAAATAATGTTGCAATTTGCAGTTTTTTTGTGGTGAAAAATCATTTGATTCCTATTTAATTGAGATTTTATACATTTGACATTGATGATTAAATGAATGATTCATTTTTATTGATGCAAAATATTGGGGGAAATGTTTAGGAAAATATCATAAAATGGAAATTGGAGAAAGGAAAAAGTGGATGTATTTTGATTTTTTTCTGCAATAATAATTAATAATTCCTTCTTATTTAACACTAATGCATTTTAACCCAAAATATGCACATTTAATATGCAGTGATATTCCAAAAATAACCTTTTAAGTATTGCAATGAATGTTTACAATTTATTTACCACCATTTTCTGATAAAAATCATCATTTTAACATCAACCTAAACTCATTTCTCCAATTGCCTTAATCCCTTTTAATTTTTAAAAATCATAAATCCAAATTTCATCACCCTGGTGCGCATTGCTATACAAAATAGGGCTCATGGGCCCTAAAACGGCCCCTGTAGAGCACTTTACCCGGTCCGTTTTACAAAATGAATTGCAAAAAAAGTCTCAATAGATTCAAACAGTCGCCTATTCACAATATCAACTTAATTTCAATGACATTTTCCAACGTTTATCTATTTTTATGTGTGTGTTTGTGTGTGTTATGACTCACATCAAGACTGCTATTGTCGGGGCTTTCCTCAGACTCATTGACCAACGACGACTTGATATCGGCCAGGTCTCCCTCCTCCTCCGAGTGACTGAGCTCGGCAAAGATCTGCTCCTTGTGCGGCTCCCCCTCGTCCTTGAAGGGGATCATTTCGTCCGTGGCGCACAGCTCCGGGTCCCCCCCGCCGCCTGACAACTGAGGCATGTTTTGCCTCCTGGCCTCTTAATATTTCTTCTTCTTGCTTTTCGGACCCCCTCCAAAAAAAAAACCCTAGCCAAACACACCCCAAAAAAGTGGTCCGCCCCCCCCTGTGGAGGGAAGAAACAAAAAAAAACACAGAAAGTCCAACAAATCAGTACTTTTCACTCCACGGCAACAACAAAAAACCCCGAAAAAAAGCCTTAAAAGTCAACGATAGTCCCAAAATTGAAAAAGGCCGACTGATGTGGCCAAGGGGGAGACGGGAAAAATCAAAAAAGGGTCCGCGGAGAAGACTTTGCGGCGTTCCCGTAGCGATTCCACGGTGTAATGTAACCGGTGTGTGTGAGAAAGCGTGTGTTGGTGGTGGTGGTGGTGGTGAAACTACACCCGCCCTCCTTCCTTTGGCTCCTCCTCCTTCTCTTTTCAAGTCAGCGCTGATTGACACTCCCACTTTACGGACTTCTTCCAAACAAATGGTGGGCGATGTTCCAAATAAGGACGCGTGCTGGGGGGGGGGGGGGGGGGGCTTTTTTTTACGGATAAAGGTGATCGACCAGTTTTGACAATTTTATCAACATGGGATTATTTTTAGGGAGATTTGCTGATACTATAAAGAAGGGTTGTAATGGTATTTGTTGTTTTTGAGGGGGTTGTTGATGCGAGTATACGTAGAAATTCTAGGTTTTGGTGAAAAATAATGTACTTTTTGGGGTAATTTTAATGCTTTTGTAGTTTTTGGACTGACTTATGCAATATTTTATAGTGGGGAGCAACTATTTTTTATTTATGGCAACCACAAGGTTTTTTTTGGGCTAACAGGAAATGCATTATGTTCATAGATGCCTATTTTTTTAGCTTTTTTTTGTCCATTTTCCATGACTACAATTTGCTGTTTATTAAGTTTTTTTGCCAAGTGCAACCATATTTTATTTTCTTAAAGCAACCTGATTTTGTTGTGGTTTAGGCTTTAGTTTTCTCCCAAAAATGTTAATGTTATGTAAACAAATACTTAGTTAACATATTCTTCTTAGTTTCTGATAAAAAAAAATGCCATCCAGAAATTGTGCATTTATTTAGTTTTTTTACCGACATTTGAACGATTGTGATAGTTTTTTAAACTATAATTGTCTTTAAAAAAAAGTAAACATTACATTAACAAATGCCTATTTTCTCCTACTCTTGAATTAAAACGACTTTACCCTTTAGAAACGTCTAATCCATCGGAAGTGGGAGGGCTGGCGCGGCCAATGACCGAAATACCATTCCTCCCGCTTCGAAATGATTGGACGCCAACCCAATCAGCCCATTCAGACACTCAATGTCATTGACTTCTTCACTAGTCATTTACATAAGTTACATTCAACCAACCATACAAATGGATTGAATAAATACTGCGATTGGATTGGTTGAAGGACTAAAATAGCCCAAAAAAATACTACTTTCAAAAAATAACACATCTCTTCTTCTTCTATGTTCTACCGTTTCTGGCATGCGTGAGAATCCCAGTCAGACTGCTCCGACTCAACTTTATAAAGTGAGGAGAGGAGGGGTGAGGAAGGGGAGGGGTAGGGGGAGGACGGGGGAGGGAGGGAAGGAGGGGGTGAGAAGGAAGAGGGTGGGAGTGAGGGGGTGGGCGCGTGGGGGCGGGGCTGCGGCTTCCTTTGATCTGGCAGCGGCTGGCTCTTTCATCCCCCCCCCCCCCCCATCCCCTCATCCCGACCCGCTTCCTCACCCCCCCGAACCTCCCTCCCCTCCCCTTTGTATGACTAAATTTGGTCCGAGTGTGGAGTCGGGCCAACATTTTCAGCAGCTGAGCGAGAAGGCATACACACATTATGGAGGGAGAGAGAGAGAGAGAGAAAAAAAATGAGAGAGAGAGAGAGGGAGGGAGAGAGAGATCGAGGGAGACATTAGTAAAGGGGGGAGAAAAAAAATAAGATCAAAGGCTTTTGGAGTTTTGGAAGGCGTGCGGAGAAAAGAGCTGCAACTGGCGGCATTCCAGTGTACAGCGGAAAGAGCACACACATTCACGGGCGCACGCTTTTTTATAACAGACTTACTTAATTAGAGCCCAACAAGCTGGCTTTTATAAGAAGAAAAATGGTTAAAAGATTTTTTTTTTTTGGTCGTGTTTGCAGGCATTTGGAAAAAAAATAAGAGGAGATGCTGTTTTGGCTCATTACTGTAACTGTTTAATTGAATTAGTCGGCTGGTTGGCAACCAAAAAGTACCTGAATGGGAGGGAAGGGGGCGGGGCTTTTGTTTTTGTTTTTTTTGTGGGTTAGTTTACCTGGGATATGCTTTTTTTAATGGTGGGGAAAAGAGGATTTGTGGCCTAGGTTGGGAAGATGTGGGCCTTCGGGGCCTGGTTGGGAGAATAGGGGGGTTTGTTGTTGGAATAGTGGGTGGAATGTGGTTTAAAATGTACAAAAAAATGGTTAAATGGTCGTTTTTTTGGTGAGGTTCTGGAAAAATCGGGGCTAGAAAGGATTTTAATTGAGATAAATAATTGTTTTGTATTTTTAGGGGATGTGAATATGACTAAAATGAAAAATATGTTTGTGGACATCAGATTTTATGCAAAAACAAATGTGTATAACCAAAATTTTAACATAAATGGACACCAGGTCTACACTATAATTTTAGTAGACCTTTTGTTCTGAGCAGTATATTTACATTTTAACCATGAGTGTTTTTGTGCAGTACCTTTTTCTATAAAATACAATTTTTGAACTCACGTTTTGACAAAAAAATACATAAATCTATTTTTTAAGTGAAATATGCAGAATATTACATTTTAAAAACATAACATTTTACTGCAAAGAGCACCATTTCTTCATCTAAATATTGTATTTTCTACCAAAATCCAACAATTTCCACAGTAAAACCACCAAAAAAATGATATAAAACTTGCCAAAAAATGCTATGCCAACTATATATAATTTTCCAAAAGATATTTTGATACCCAAAATAATATATTCCACCGCATGAATGTGTTTTTCTCTTAAAACACCAAAATACAAGTGACCTTTGCCCCCAAAATACAACTTTTTGGCAAAATACGTCCACTAATCAACATATTTTCAACAAAATTTGTAGAGTATTCAATTTCACCAACAAAATATTCAATTTTCTGCTAAAAACATACATTTTTGGACCGTAAAAGCGCCACAATGTCCTCACCTGAATCTTTAAAAAACCCGAGTTCACCCATCATTCACACACTATGTAACCCTCTATAAGGGGCGATGGAATTATGCTGACGTTAAAAACGTTGAGTGCACGGTACACTATATGCCTTTTTTTTTTAATATGCCATGCAAAATGTAGTATGTGTGGAGTGCGTTGAAAAGTGAATTGAGGTCATCCCACAGCAGGAAGGCTTCCTTTTTTCATGTGCCATCCAGAGGGGTCACTCCGATCAGCTCATTAGCGCACAAATGCTAATGTAGCGCTCTTACTTATTCCCATCCTTCTTTATTTGACTCCAAAATAGAACGCAAGGTTCCCAAATGTCGAAAACAGACGTGGAGGTTTTTTTGTTGTTGTTGTTGTTGTTCGATCTATATAAATAATTACAACATATATTGCTCGTAAAATGAAAAATGGATGTATTCATTAAGCCTCCAATCCATATATGGTCATTAATCAATTATCAATATTACTCCCAATTAATCTATACAATGGTGTCAAATCGAGTTTGATTGGCGGATAACAAGTGGATGTGGATGGCTGAGAATACAGACACAGCAAAAGACACCCTAGACATAAATAAATAAGTAAAAAACTGAATAAATACATATACAAAAAATAGGTGTGTTGCTGAAATATATATACATTTTGTATATTTATGTATGTATATATATACATATACACATATACATGTATATACACATATACATGTATATACAAATATAAATATATATACACATATACATATATATACACATATACATGTATATACACATATATACATATATATAGATATATATACATATATATAGACATATATACATATATATACACATATATACATATATAGACATACATATATATAGACATTAATACAAATATACACAAATGTACTCAGATATATATACACACATATATATATATATACACATACATATATATATATATACATACATATGTATACACATATATAAATACATATATATATACACATATACATATATACATATATATACACATATATACATATATACACACATATATACACATATACATATATATAAATATATATATATATATATACACATATATACATATATATATGCACATATATATACACATAAATAAATGTGTATGTACATACATATATATAAATACATACATATGTACATGTATACATACGGTCGGTCTTAACATTCAACCATTTATTTTGTTAAAGATTAATTAATTAGCAATTAAGTTTGAGAGCAATAAAGGACAGGTGTCTATTTACAAAAATATGTATAATATAAGACTTAACCAATACTGGAATGACTTTGGGGGGGGGGGCCTCCAATAAAGTGTCAAATCTCATTTGATATCATTTGATACGTCACGGGCTGCTATTGACAGCGACAGACGTCCAATTAATTTCAAGTTCAAATGAACTGGACGCCGACTTGTGTTCAACTCATTTAAATTCACAGCCAAAGGATGAAAAGCGCTTCACAATTAGACTAAAAGCGTTAAAACGGCATCAAAGGTTATCCGAAAAAGGCAGGAATGCTAAAGTCTTAGAAAAACAAACCTATTTCAAAAAAGGGTAATAAAACAAATATTAAAAATAAAATGACACCACACATTTTTCTTAAAAAGTCTTTATTTCTTTCATAAATGGTCGCAAGGATTGACAATCTGTGATATGGCCGCCGGTCATGATACTTCAAAAACCGAGACTTGGCTAATTGTCTGCGGTTGGGTTTGAATCCCTCCACCTGCTCGTCATCCGTTATGATTTCCTGGACGTGAAAATGACAGCCCTCCGCCGGGACGGGAAACAAACGTCAAATTAAGACGAGTAGAGCAGCAATTTAAAGCCTGACGAGACGCCATTCATCAAAAAAAAAAGTTGGATCGCTTCGGGGGAGGTCCGAAGAGGAAAGAAAGTGTCTTTGGGATATGAGCAAGCTACGATATGCTGATTTATCACCATCCTGTGGCTAAACTATCATTAAAATGAAAGGCTACCATTTGGAAGGAGGAGTTACGAGCTCGAAAATGCCTTGAAATACGTAACAAAAGACTCAAATGTTCTAGCAAAGTTTGATATGAGACTGACTACAGGTATTAGCCTGATCCCAGAATCATTATCAGTATCTGCTAGCAAAACATTGAAGAACCATTGGTACCTCATTGGTATTTATTTTTTGGTGGATATTTTAATATTGGAGACTGTTTGGTAATTTATTTCGTGTCCTGGGACAGTTTTTCCATTGAGGAACTTGATTTTTTTTCTCCTATCCTGAGACTACCTGAATAGTTTGTATGTAGAGACTTTTGTAAGTAGATATGTTTGTAAGTAGAGATGGTTGTAAGTAGGGACATTTGTAAGTAGAGACGTTTGTAAGTGGAAGTCCTGCAGTTTTGGTGTCTCCGTGGTTGTAAGTAGAGACATTTGGAAGTAGAGACGTTTGTGAGTAGAGACGTTTGTAAGTAGAGGTCCTGCAGTTTTGGTGTCTCCTTGGTTGTAAGTAGGGACATTTGTAAGTAGAGGTCCTGCAGTTTTGGTGTCTCAGTGGTTGTAAGTAGGGACTATGTAAGTTGAGACATTTGCAAGTAGAGAAGTTTGTAAGTGGAGGTCCTGCAGTTTTGGTGTCTCCTTGGTTGAAAGTAGGGACATTTGGAAGTAGAGGTCCTGCAGTTTTGGTGTCTCTGTGGTTGTAAGTAGGGACATTTGTAAGTAGAGACATTTGTAAGTGGAGGTCCTGCAGTTTTGGTGACTCCGTGGTTGGCTCCGCCCAATGTTGACATGTGTACAAGAGACTGGGGGAGGCCTAGAAGTCTCCTGACAAACAAATCCAAGGATGTTTGACTAAAGAGGATTTTTAAAAGATCTCCAAAAATCCTTTCAATTTGTTAAAAAAAACAAGACCAAAACAAGAGAGTATACCCTGCAATTGGACCATTGACCGGGTCATTCAGGGTCAGAGTGGACAAGTCCATTTTTGACCTGACCTGATCCAGTTCCTATCAGTACATACTGCACCTCGCTGACCCCGCCCCCTCCCGTGTCAGTAGCCGCGGAAGATGAAAGGCAGTGAAGCGCTCTTATCGGCCCGCTTGTCCCATCTCATCAAGAGGCGGGGCTTAACAGTAAACATCACCTGGTCTGCTTTGCTTCTCAGGGGATGCGCGTTTGGAAATGGTTATCTCTCAAAAAGCACCCCAAAAAAATAAAAAATCCGATTTCCAATGACTTTCTCCATTTGTCCGGATCCAAATTTGAATGGGCGAAATCCCGGGGAAGTCAAAGTCTTTCGCCAGAGTCAAAAGCAGCAGAAGAACTTCCCTTTTGTTGACCTTGCAAAGTTTTTTTTTTCCACTCTCCAGCGCCGGTTTTGTTGCTCCCGCGGAGTTGCCTTGGCGTCGCCTCGGTTCGATTCTCGTAAACAAGGCGCCCCTGGGTAAAGTCTTGGTTTTCATCTCGGTCCAGCAAAGTCCGAATGCCTCTGGATTGCCAAAGTGTGCCGAGGTCACCTTTTTTGTGGCCGAAACAAAAAGACTTGATTTTTTTTCTTCAGACTTATGGACCGGATAGCCGGGCTTCAAAGTGGAATTTTGATTGTTTTTGATGAGTGGTTTGTACGTCGGCTTCACAGTTCTGTGGTCGAGGGTTCGATTCCAGGTTGGTGTTCACAATGTGCACTTTGCATGTTGTCCTCAGGCTTGTGTGGGTTTTCTCTGGGTACCCTAGTTTCCTCCCATGTCCCGAAAATATTTATGCTAGGCTAGTTTAGCCCTCTAAATTTCTCCATGGTTTGACTGGTGGCCCATCTCGTTTTGCCCAGCCCTGATTGGCTGCCCAACGATTCTGAGGGCCTATAGTTAGCTGGGATAGGATAGACTCCAGCACCCCCCATGACCCTTGTGAAAGAAAATTGGTACAAAAAATGAATGAAAAAAAAATGGCCAAAACATTAAATAAAATGCATAAAAAAATTGTTCCTTTGTTTAATTTTAAGCATTTTATTTACTGTTTTTACCATTTCTTTATTCATTCATTTTTTGTACCATTTATTTTCACAAGGGCCGCGGGGGTGCTGGAGTTACATTCTCGTATTTTTTAAAATAAACAGTAAATTGAGTCTGATTTCTTCTATTTTACGCTCTTAATAGCAAATATGTGACAGAAAAAATTACATAAATAAAAACTTATATTATAATGCAATGAGTCAAAACATAATTTAAGAAAAACAAGTTAAAATAATGTATAATCCAATTTTACAAACTCAAAATTGTCCAATTCCATTCACTTTCCAACAACCAATCAACAAAGACATCATCTCCCTTTTAATACCGTCTCTATCCCCCTTCCACAATATTTACCTGACCCGTCAAAAGCGACAGTCCATTAACAAGCTTACGTCGCCGACAAACCCCCACCGTACACGCCACCGCGATTGATTCCACGGCCTGGTCGGCGTACGCTCTGGCCTCACCTCGCCATCCCTCGCCATCCCTCCACTCCTGAGCAGATGACACTTTCTTAGCATACATTACACGGGCGCATTATCTGGGCTAATCGCACTATTTGCGGCCTCGCTTAAGACGGGTTGGGGGGGGACTCCTTTGTAGGCTAGCTAATGATGTCCCTTTGTGACGGGGCGCGAGGGCCGAGGACGCCGCTATAGACTCTGGAAGAGCGGGTCTTAGTCTGACTGGCAGCTGCGCTAATCCGCCCTTTGTGTCCTCGGCGGGGGCCCGCTGAGCTCCCCCGACGGGGGGACCGACGTTCGCCGATCCGGCGGGAGGCCCAGATGGGCCTGCTTGACGGGAGAAAGGAGGGAGAAGGATGCTAGCGACGAGTCGTATGCAAAAAAATCGAAAATCAAGCTGCCTGATGGAGTAAGGCGGGGCTATGGATCCTCACAAGGGTTGCTAAAGACTAGCCAAGCCAACTAGGGGTGGGGTACGCCCTGTATTGGTGGCTAACCAATCACGAGGAGATAAACAACTACTCATATTTGGGCTAAGTTTAGCATGCTATTAGCTCAGAATGCTTGTTTTTATGGGATGGAAACTGGAGAAAAATGCAGGCTAGTCCAGGGAAGACATGCAAAAGTGGAAAATGAGAAGGCAGGATTGAACCCTTGACCTCAGAACTGTGGGGCAGATCTGATATCCACTATTCCATAGAGCCTGCAGTTACTGTAACATATTACATATATATATAAATATTGATATAGATTTATATGCAGTTACTCTAGCATTTTACATATTTATAAAAATATTGATATAGATTTATATGCAGTTACTCTAGCATATTACATATATATAAAAATATTGATATAGATTTATATGCAGTTACTCTAACATTACATAAATAAATATTGATATAGATTTATATGTATATGTAATATGTTAGAGTAACTGGTAACTGATGGTTTTTATATATATATATATTGGCCCTTTTGAACTTTGACCTTTCGCCACATTTTAGGCTTCAAACAAAATATAAAACTACAAATTTATGTCATGACTCAACAACAATCGTCAAGTAGAACAAAAAGTTTGTGAAATGCATTTCATTCCATTTCATGACTTTTAATGACTATCCAATGATTTTCCCATTGGAGCCCAATCGGATCCCAGCAAAAAACTATCTGTCTACTCGAATTTTAGCACCCCTGGCGGTCGTGCCGGCCTGCACAAACAAGAAGAAATGAATATAAAAAAAAGAGGAAGCAGAAGAAGAAAAAAAAGTGGTATGAAAGCCAAAGTTTCCAGGGAGTTTTTTGGCTCAATTCGTACAAGTCATGTAAGGAGCACATGATGAAATGGTCCTTTAAAGTAGTCTCCGAGGGGGCCGAGCCCACTTCAAGGGTTCCTCAGAACCCTTAGCGCCGCCTCGTATCACCCCGACGGGGAGGGAAGAAAAAGAAGAAGAAGACCGACCGGGGAGACAAACACGATCTGGTAAAAAAAAAAAGCTATAAATCACACACCAAAAAGAAAGTGGGAATGAAAAAGCGTTTCTGAAGCTTTCCTCTGATCGCGCCAGATGAGAGCGCCGTCAATTCGGCTTGCTTCGACAACGACGGCGGGGTCCTCTATCTTCACAACCCCCCCCCTCCATCCCATAACTCCGTTGAACGGAGGACTAAGCGCACCCGACGGCTTTTAACTCGCTGAGAGCCTAATGAGTTCCTGCGGGACGAACGCCGGCTGTCAGTCAGTCATGGCCGCTCCGGTCCCACCCGCGTGCAGTAGCGAGGGGCGTGAAATCATAGCAAGATGGCCGCCGCCGCCGCCGGCTCGTTTATTGAGGGGAGGGTGGATCTTCGTTCACGGCGACAAAGTTACAGGCTATTGCGTAATGTAAGCAAACAATGGAAGAATAAGGAAAAAAATGGCGAGGGGAGGGGGAGGGGTTATTAGAGGGGTAACCTCATCATGCCGATGTGGTGGGTCGTTGTTACAAAACGGGGGTGTGTAAAGATTTGTCGACAGGAAAATCAAAGGATTGGAATTTTACTACTGTCAGATCAAAATCGGGGAAAAATGATCGTCTTTTTCGGTTAAAAAGCGGAACTTTTTTATGCCATAGATTTTTGTTTGGGTTTTTCATTCACTCTGATTGCTGATAGGCTATAGTTGAAATTGTATATTTTAATATTAGTTTGTATTATGTATATATTCATGTTACATTAACACAGGGGTGTCAAACTCTCTTTGGTCTGCGGGCCGAATACAGCTTAATTTGAGCCCCTAGCGGAAAATACAAGAACTACACATTTTAAAGAAAATTCATATTTTTTTATACAATGCAGCTTTCTTCCCCGGGCCGTACCAAACCACCAGACGGGCCAGATCCAGCCCGGGGGCCGTATGTTTGACACCGCTGCATTAGCAGATGCCTACCTTACCTTCATTTTACTGATATAAATGTAATGTATGGTTTGTAGTAGTTTTCTGATCAGTATAAAAAAAACATAAATGTTACTTACAGTTGACTTTGTAGTAGTCCAGCTTTAATGTGTGTCATGTCTTGGGGTACTTTTGGGGTCATTTAAGGTTCATTTTTGTCTCTTCCAGGTCGAACCCATATCATTTCCAGGTGTCTTCTTGTTGACATTGTGAAATTTCAGCCTCAATTCCTGTTGGTAAAAATATTAGACTGTAATCACAACGAATACTTGTTCGATATGAAACTGTGTACAAGAAATATTTCAATATTTCACAGTGCATTTTGGTTACAAACCTTAATATATTCCAAAAACATTCATACCTCTACTTACAAAATGAATTGCTTACAGAACGTTTTTGTAACTTGAATATTTCGTAAGTAGAGCAGTACTTTATAAAGGCATTCGTAGTTTTAGGATTTGTTCCCCAGACGGATTTACAAGCCAAAAAAGAGCCACAAAAGGTTAATCGATGTATTTTCATTGATTTAATCCCTGAACCACACTAAAATGTAGCAAAGATTTTTGTTCTTTTCCACAATGTCAGCTCCAAAAAAATAAATAAATAACGTCAGAGGTTAATTGCATGTCCATGGCTTAAAAATAAATAAAAAATGTTGCATCCGTCTCGGTTTGTGTAAATATTTGGCAGTGGAAATGTGGCCGTCCATGCCAAGGGAGGCGGGACGGGCACGGGCTCGTTCGGGGTTGGGGGACGACGAATGGAGAAGCTGGAGATGACAGCCAAGGTTGGGCCGAGAGGAGGGCCGGCAGCGGCGGTGGACCTGGCTTGAGATCAGAGGCGACCGTGTCGAGGACGCCGGGGAGCTTTGGGCGTTGTGCCAGCGGCCGTTCTCCGCGCTCAAAGGCCACGAACAAAAGTGAGGCTGCGAGGAGATCAGCAAAAAAATGATGGTTTTGCTGGGCATTTTTCGTCGACTTTTCTTTGTAATTCCTCCAATAAATAGAGAATCATTTCAGAAATGGTGGCCATTTTGCTTTAAGTTGACACACTTTAAATTTGAATAAATCTTGGTAGAAAATATTCAAAATATTTTGAGCCAAGGGACAAAATGTAACAAAAATAATAGAGTGAAATGTTTGAAATATTGATTTTTTATTTATTGTCATTTTACTAAATATCTCATCTTGACCGAATGGCTTCTTTACATAAATTGACTTTTTCCATGTTAACCACCAGTACGAGTTAGCCAAACAGCTAGCTTCAATGATTAACTATTACTACCCATTTCATGAATAAGTTTGTGATTTTGTTAGCTAAACAGTTAGCATTTATCATGAGAAACAAGACAACATTAGCATTAATTAGCAAGCTCATCACCACAATCCTGCAACTATCCAAAACACACCAAATATTTAAAAAACAAGCCATTATTTACAATTTCCCCCCCAGGCATGCTAATAAAGCTAACGACCTTTTACTGACACAAAGTCTGGTCAAAATCCAAATATCCTCCAATTGTGGGATGACCCCTTTAAATCCCTCATAGCAAAAATCTCTTCTGTCTTTCCAGTCCAAAGCGTCACAATTTAGATTTTGCTATTCCATCTCCACGTCTCCAGTGGTTCGAATCCCGTGCGCCACAGCGTTGTGAGCCGGGCGCTCCTTTGATGGCGTGTTGGGATTATTCATCCTGTTCATTGGGCCGTGTGCGACTGTCATATCCACAACTCGCTCTTGACAAATAACCAATATTTACCCATGCAGGAATTCTTGACACTTGCACACTTTGATGTGCGATGTGTCATCGACATGGCAATAAAATTACTAGTTTGTGGATAAAAAAAAAGTGCCTAGCCACACATATGTTGCGGTTTAGCCTGTTTAGGGAAATTCATTAGACGGCAGGGTTGTTAAGTCCGCCATTTTGTGCCTGGACGATATATATCCATCCTTTAGAATAGTGTTTCCCAATATTTTTTGAGCTATGGGACACTTTTTGCATTGAAAAAAATGTTAATCTGAAAATGTTTTCATTTAAAACTATGTTGGCCTGTATTAACAATAGTCTTTTTTTGTCAAATTTTTATCAGGAAAAATCACATAAACCTCCAAAATGAGTCAAAAAAATCTTGATTTTTCACATTGACCTAATGTTGGAAATACGTTTTTAACAAAATCAGTTAGATTTAAACTAAAATGATTAAAAAAAATTGAACAAAATGGCGATATTGTAAACAAATCACATCAGTGCTAACATTTGGAACATAGACAATTTCATCCAATTATACGGCCGTTTTGGTGATAACCTCGACTTATCTATGCTAACTTGCACTCCGACACCCCCAAAAACGAAGGTACACCATGACACTCCTCGCCCCTGACCTTTGGAAAAATTAGCTCCGCCTACATCGGAACGAAATCAGTTCATAACTTAAGTTCGGACTATATTACGATATTCGGCAGAAGAATACTAGCGGAAGAAGCTAAGTGCTAAGTCCAAAATGGCCTGTAGATGGCGACAATGAGGTATAGTTTTTTTCTTAGTAAAATGACCGCGTACATTTCAACTATTGGAGGCGGCCACGTGCCATATTTTGAGGTTTGCTTCTGTTTTTGTTGTTTTTTTATCTCCCTGGGGAGTGGGTGGGGGGGTTAGCATCTCCTTAACGGCAACACGGCTCCACGCCACCTCATTAGGGCCCCCGGACTGGCGAGCTTGGAGCCACATTAAAGAACCGGCGGCATGCCTTTCAACATGTGCCGGCTGCTGCTGCTGCTCCGCCATGAAAATGGATTCACGGCCAAATAGTTTTTAGCGCGAGGCAAACATTTGTACTATTTGGTGGTGGCGTTTGATCGTTTTAAAAGCGTGTAAACTTTGTGGGTATTTAGCGAAGATGGCGAAGACGCTGGAAGGAGAAAATCAGACGAATTTTGCAGTTTTGGGTCGAAATCGGATTCCGGAAATATTAAGTATATGCAACTAGAAAATGCTAATTTTGGAATATTTTCAGAAATGTTCACTTGTTTGATGTAGTTGACGCCACATAATGTTAAATTCATTCGGACTGGGATTATTTTTCAGTACGTTTTGTTGGTTTAAGGGCATTTCTGGGTGACTTTTTGCAGATTTTGTGGCTTTTTAGGTCACTTTTTAATGGTGTAAGGGTCATTGAGCCAGTGGGAAACTACTGAACTTGGCCTATGTCCTTGTGTATACATAGTTAATGAGTCAATACTGAAAAAAAATGTAAACAAACATCGAAAAACAACAATATTTTCACCCATATTCGGATCTTTTGAAAAATACAGTAATCCCTCAATTACCGCGACTTCACTTACCGCTGATTCACTAATTTCCCATTTTTTTCTGCTACTAATTATTATTATTTCTAATGATTTTTTTCAAACTTTAATGGTAACTCCTAGCATCAAGAACAGCTTCTCCTCCCGAATTTCCGCCACAAGATGTAAAAGAAAAATGGAAATGGAGCCGCCGCCTAGTTAGCCCTTAATTGGCTCATTTTGTTTGTAAGGTCACGATGGCACTTAAAAGCTCTTTGGATGCTTTCCCGCCGAAACGCAAC
Organism: Stigmatopora nigra; assembly: GCF_051989575.1. Lineage (NCBI taxonomy): Eukaryota > Metazoa > Chordata > Actinopteri > Syngnathiformes > Syngnathidae > Stigmatopora > Stigmatopora nigra. The sequence goes on from NC_135513.1 coordinate 13,788,895, forward strand.
ACAAGGCGGCCCTTTTGTGCGGCGGCCGGCGAGCGCTGATGTGCTTTCTGTTTCCATGCCAACTCACTTTCATCTTTCTTACGAGCTCATCCTACGCTCCAGATGAATTAGGTTGGTTACAAATTCTTTTGAAGTGCAAGCACCCCCCCCCTTCCTCCCCCCTCCATCCTAACCCCACCCCCCTCCTTCCTTCGCTCGCTAGCTCACCGCCATTTGCCGCCACTCTTCGGCGAAATAAATAAATACGAACGGCCTAGCGCTACAACAAATGTAAACCTGTAATCTGGTTGGTTTGGCAAAGGGAAACTTGGGGGACGTCCCTCTTTTCCACCGCTGTCGCGCCATTGGCTGTCAAATTGTTTGGTTGGCAGGTTACAATCATGCCAACTAGATCTGACCAGTTGATGTTTGGCTCAAAAAGTTGACTTGCATTTGGACATTGACGGGGTTAGAAGACCAATCCATTTTGACTGGAAGTGCCTCCCAGTCAAAAATGGATTGGACGTCTATAGCTGAAAGATGAGCCAGTTCAAGTAAATGAGACATTAATCATTGTCAATAGAGTGTCATTTTGTTCCATTTTGTGTTAAGACCTACTGTAGGCATGTATGTACATCTATGTGTATGTATGTATATATGTGCTTATATATATGTATGTGTATGTATGTATATAAGTGCTTATATATATATTTATGTGTATGTATGTATATATGTGCTTAAATGTGTATATATGTATATATGTGCTTATATATATATATATATATATATGTATGTGTATGTATGCATGTGTATATATATGTATGTATATACTATACATGTGTATGTATGTGTATATGTAAATGTATACATAAAATGTGTATGTATATATGTGCAAATGTAAACGGATATATAAAATGTGTATGTATATATATATGAATATGTAAATGTATATATATATATATATATATATATATTTCAGCAACACTTATATATGTATTCATGTTTTTATTTATTAACTTACTTATTAACTATCTATTTATGTCTACAATGTCTTTTGCTGTGTCTGTATTCTCACCCTCTTACTACTGTAACAACAAAATTTCCCAAATACGGGATTAATAAAATTATCCAATCCAATCACTTTATCCCACAAGTCACAAACGTCTGGTTCAAGTCTACGAATGACCTCCCAAGTGCCCTTGGGGCCACTTCTGGCCCACGGGACGGACATTGGACATCCCTGCATTACGGGACGACGGCTCTGGAGAGGATCGCATTGAGGATCGTTAATGACCTTCAATTACCGGGACGCTAGCTCCCGGGAGGCGAAGGCGGAGTGGGTAGGGGGGGTTAGTCTCTTCAGGATCAAAGCTTTTCCACCTGAAGAGGACCCCCCCCACCCCTTTTCGCAGATGTGTCGTCCCCGATTCCGCCCGTGGACACAAAAAGGCAATTTCCAGCCCGGGGAGGGAGGACACGGGGAGGACACGTGCCCTCGAAGGTAATGGAGGTGGATGGAGAGAGGGACGTCTCCACTATTGAGAGATGGCCCATAAACACTTGAGCTCGTGTTATTTTATTTTGGCCTCGACTCAATTAGCTTACGGCTTAGGGATTGTTAGCCAAAAGGGGGTCACGAGCCCGCTCGCCCGCCTCGTATTCTGAGTGGAAGAAGAAGAGCCAAAAGTGATTCAGTGAGCCTAACCTTGCCGGGGGGGGAAAGCAAAACTGGAGGGTCAGGCTCAATTTGATCCTCGGTCAAATTATCGCTTTATTGGGTAAATATCAACAAGTGCACACACACACACACACAAAAAAGTGGTCTGAAATTGATTTTAAAAAGCTGGCAGCTGTGCATTGTGAACAGAAAACAAATAAAATAAACTAAAGTAGCACCGTTAGACGGAAAATTTTGACCTAAGCAACCAAAATCAAAGCATTTCCATATTTTTGACCTATTTGACCTTTCATCCTTTTACGTCACCTATCCTAAAAACTTGAGTTCATCTTGTTATAAATAACATAAAATACATTTTTACTTCTCCGACCTTTGACCTCATGACCCCCAACCACTTCAATTCCAAACCTATTCCGCAAAAATCTTAATATTTCTTGATTTATTCACAAACCAACATAACCAAAATGCATAAACTGCAGAGATATAAACATAAATAAAAAGTTCCACTGTCAAATTAACAACAAAACTACTGCAAATAGAATATATAGTATATAAAGTATTTTTTTATAAACCTGGCGGGCTACTAGGCTTTTTCTCTCTTTGAGTTATTCCATTAAAACGGCATAATTCTGGCAATGGCAACTTTATAGTAAATTTAAAATGTTTTTTTGTTTATAGATTTTATTTTGAAGGGATAGGGAGGAACAAAAAAAGTCTGGAAAATAATTTTGTCAATTTACGCCAATTAAAGAAAGTTTTTCCAGGTTTAAATGACCTAAATGGCAATTTAATAATGGTAATATTAAAACAACATTTGCACTACATGAACTTACCTGAGAATACATTTTGACTTATTTTAATGTTCTTAAAACAAGTATGCAGATTAGCGAATATATAAACAATTCCTAAAAAAAAGTTCTAACCTTCCACAACCTTTTCTTTAAAAATTTTGAAGTCATTTCAACATAAAATCCCAAAATATCCTCCATTTTTTTTTCTCAATCTAAGACAGTACCGCCATATTGTTGATGTCTTTTCATCTAAACGAAGGTCACCAAACAAACTCATTTTTCAAACATAGCAGAGATGATAGTACTAGTTTCCACGGGTCAACAAAAAAAAAAACGTTGTCATCTTTCAAAAACGAGACAAAAGCAACTTTCAACATTTCGACAGGCGTCACGACAAAGCGTCCTTGGGAGTTAAAACACAAAACACAAACGAGTTATTCCTGGAAACGCCGTCTCCTCCTCTGGGATGCGCACTACCCCCCAAAAAAATGCTTAGCTTCTAATTATATCCGCATCAAACGATGACAGCTAGCGGACGACGGCATCAACGAAAAAAAACGCCGCCATTCTGCATAGAAACGAGTCAAATTCCATGACCATCTTTTTCCCAAACTGTGACGCGGATGTAATTTCCCATGATTGGAAGACAATTTCCCAAGTGGCAATTAATTCCCCCGACATAGCACGCGAGAAGACTTGATTTATTTGGGTTAAGCTTACGTACGATGGTTAGCAGGCTTTTTTTTAGTGGCGGCGTGGAAGAAAATCTTAAAAAAAAGAGAAGCCGAGGGTGACGGCGTCGCCCGACAACATTTGCTTAATTGGAGATTGGTCACGGCCTGTAATATTTGACTATAATCTGAAAGGTCCGTGAAAGCGAGAGTGAGCGTTTGGCGAGGAGGGAGATCAACGCAAGCTGTGAGGAGCAGCCGGTGATAAGATTAAACCCGTTTTTGACGTCTGAAAACGCAAAAAAAGAAGAAAAAAAACATGGCAGCTCCTATTTTTTTAATCACACTCTTTGCCTCCCGCGGCTCGTTTTCATGCAAATAAGCGTTAGCAACAAACGCTAACAATAACCGACGACACGCCGCAACGTACATCCGACGTGTTTTGTAATAAAAAAACACGAGTGCTGGCTGGCCTTATTTTTTGCTAGCGCGCTAGCAAACGGACTCATTACCGACTTCAAAGACACAGATAGGAGTTTTAATTAAGAGAAATGCCGAGAAGCCGCGGAGATAAAGTAACGGCACCCCCACCCTGTCGCATTAGCCGCACCATCTTTCCTCCTCGCTTGGCCCCGCCTCCCTCGCCGTTTCGACAACATCATTAGGGGTATGGCGGATGGCAGGCGGTCCACTGTCATGGCGCCCCCCCCCATCAAACTAGTGGATAATCCGGGCGTCATGGTGCCATTGTTACTAATGTCAAATGAGTCGGGGTGTGTTTTTTTTTTTTTTGGTCATGTGTAAATATAGAAACAAACATGGGATTATTATGTGGTAGTCGGGAGATATGTATCGGTTGAATGATGTAGAATTATACTGCAATGTAGATTTTGGCTAGCAAATGGGGCGAGATTTATGGAAGAGTGGGCTATAGTAGTACCAAAATTGGCCTTAAGAGGTCTCTATTTTTTGCTCAGTTGGATACACGGAATTGGCGAATTACGAAGTTGCGATTTTCACTGTTAAAATCAAAGTTTACGTCAAATTACTTGTTTACGTCTCTGTACTCTACAATTAAAGTTTATGTCAAAATACTTGTTTACATCTATGTACACTACAATCAAAGTTTACATCAAAATACTTGTTTACGTCTCTGTACTCTACAATTAAAGTTTATGTCAAAATACTTGTTTACATCTATGTACACTACAATCAAAGTTTACATCAAAATACTTGTTTACGTCTCTGTATATTAAAATCAGAATGTAGGTAAAAAAAACTTGTTTACATCTCTGTATACTAAAAATCTTAATTTACATAAAAATACTTGTTTACATCTCTGTATACATAATCCGATCTTCCAAATACAAACAATCTTCCTTAGTTTACTCCACAACTCTTTACCAAATACGCAATATTTATCAAAACTACAAAAAAGTATTTTCAGTCATATGTATGTAAAAAAAAAAAAAAAAAAAAATATTGAAAGTTTAACTTTTTGCCTCTCCACTTTACCTCACCATAACTATTAATTTCAAGTATTGCAAATAACTACCATTTCACAAATTATTAAAACATTTCAAATTATTTATCACATTATTTTCAACTTTAAGTCACATGTTCACTTCACTTTAGCTAAAACGAAAAAACGTACACCATACTTAATTTACTCTATCTTTGCAAAAAACAACCATCCAAAAAAAAGTACACTATAAAAAAAAATAAGATCATTATCCAGCTATATTATTAAACGCATCACTGCTTAACGCCACTACGAAAAATCCCCTCCGCTTTTTAGTTTTTTGCGGCCAAGTGTGACGCCTTCTCAGGTACTGGCTCGCTCTCAGATGTGTTTTTTTTTCTACTTTTTGGCACAAATCCAGGTCGGTCGGCCTGGCGCAGGTGGTTGTTCTCCCGCAGGCTCCTGTCGAGGCGGCCATTATTAACACAACACGCCGGAAGACCGTAACTCTCCAGACGGCCGCGCTCGGGGTTAAGTGGCGGGAAGCGCTTTGACGCTCGCGTGCGCCGTAAATCCTCGAGGGTGGGGGTGGGGGGGGGGGGGGGGTTGGGTGGTTTTCGACGCAAGCCGCGAGCCTCGAGTCGAAGCTACAAGGGGAATTTTCGAAGAAAAAAAAATGGAAGCCTGTTTATTCCCAGTGACGGTTTTACAGCGTAAAAAAAAGGCGACGTAGGAAAGCTTTTCCGTCCCGAGAAAGTCTGTCGCTAAGCTTGACGCATCTGGATTAGGCAGCGGCGCCATATGATTGCTAAAAATATGATTTGTCATTTTCAGGTTACATTATTTGGCTGGGATAAAAAGATGGGTAAAGCTTCTTGGAAGAGAAAAAAATATCTGCATCATATGTCTGTTAATTCATTCATTTTGCAAACTGCTTAGTTTACTTATATGGGTTGCAGAGGGTGCTGGAGCCTATGCTAGCTAACAGAAGGGGTGGGTGGCTAATTGTAGGACACAAGGAGATAAAAAGGTAAATCTAATAATACCTATGAGGGAATTTAGAGCGCTAAATTAGACTAGGATACATATTTTCAGATATGGGGGGAAATTAGAGTACCCAGAGATAACCCATGCGAGCCTGGGGAGGACATGACCTTAGATGGAACCCAGAACTGTGAAATTGACATGCTAATGCTAGTTTTGCAGTAAAATTAGACGATTTGAATAACATTTAAAGGGGAAACAAAGATAAAAGTACAAGTTTAAAGTCTCATTCTTACCTTGAGAACAGATTTTTTGTTGTTGTAAGCGGACTTCAACTTTTGGAGACGTAGACTTGGACGTAAACACAAGGCATTTCCAATAGCCAATCGCCTCATCCCTGTTAAATATCAAACAAAATTATGATTAGAAAGAGCAAATGAAATCACTATGATATCACAAATAAAACTGAGAAAGCAAGAGTGATTTTTTCAACAAAAAACAATAGCCTCCAATGGTGTAATGACCCCTACGACCCCCAGTTAGCCAGTTCTTGGGAAGCCCGCCAAGCCGCTACCGTTTCCGACAGGGGAGATGGCATTAGGTCTCCAACTCCCGACGGCTAGCACGGCGAGTGTTTTCCCCGACGTCTGGTAGCGGCGGTGGCGGTGGCGGCGTTATGTTTACACTTGAGCAGAATGGGCCTGCAGGATAGGCAGCACCTGGCCTCCTTTCTCAACGCTGCAACAGCTGGAAGCCGTCTGTTGATAGTGGGCTGCAGCTGGACGGGAAGCGTCTCTCGCCATTGTTCCTTCACCCCAAAACCATTGGCTTTCCATTAGAGCAACCGAAAAAATAATAATAAAAAAAATAATAATAATAGGGCCTTCCGTAATGAATGGCCTTCAACTTCCCAGATGGTCTCCCTTTGATATAGAAATCGATGATTTGATTAAATAAAAAATACAAAAGCGTTCAATGACGTTCCAAAGGAATACATTTATTCATTAATTTTCTGAACTGCTTGGGTTGCGGGGGGTGCTGGAGCATATCCAAGCTAACTACAGGAACACCCTGAAATGGTGACCAGCCAATCAGGTAAGAGTAAAAGAAGACAAAAGGACGACCAATCATACTAAGTGGAAATGGAGGGCAAAATTAGCCTAGCATGAATTAGCCTGGCATGAACAAGCCTAGCATGAATTAGCCTAGCATGAACAAGCCTAACATGAATTAGCCTAGCATGAATTTGCCTAGGATGAAATATCCTAGCATGAATTTGCCCAGCATAAATTAGCCTACCATGAATTAGCCTAGCATGAATTATCCTAGCATGAATTATCCTAGCATGAAGTATCCTAGCATGAAGTATCCTAGCACAAATTGTACTAGCACGAATTAGCCTAACATGAATTTGCCTAGGATGAAATAGCCTAGCATGAATTACCCTAGCACAAATTAGCCTAGCATGAATTATACTCGCATGAATTATCCTAGCACGAATCAGCCTAGCATGAATATTTTTGGGATGTGGGAGAAAACCGGAATCCCCGGAGAAAATCCGCACAAGCCTGGGGAGTTGAGGATCATCCTGGGTTCGAACCCTGGACGCGGAACTGCGAGGCAAATGCGCAAACCACTTTTCCACCGAACCAACTTCCAAAAAAAACCTATCGAAATTATTTTTTTTCTTTTTTTTTCTTTAAGAGAGGGTATGAGACATGGCTTGTGGTTGCCTGATCACGGCGTGGCCTTAAGTCAATATTTCTTCCAAAATAGAAATCCATTCTCCCACCCTCAGGTTGGCTTTGATGTGGAGTGTCTGGCTCTTGCATCAGACGGCGGGGTCAGCGCCCGCCTGAAAAGGCCAGTCAATTTTCCGACAGACATCAGAGGGGAGAGGGGCTTTTCCTGCCCAGGTAGCGAGCGAGCGAGGAGGGCCACGAGAGCTCCAACGCCGCCAATGGGAAATCTCTTCATCCGTCTGATCTGACTGGAGCGGACAGATGGGACAAAAGACAGTTTGCCGTGATTTACACCTATTTTTTTTTTACGAGAAAACTGTTGGGGAAACTTTTTTGGGGGGTGGTGGGCTAATAAAAAAAGCCAGTTTCAAAGGACACTTTTTTTCAGGGCAGATGGTTTTTTGGACATCCGTTTTTTTAGAGGTTTTCTTCATGGGCAGTGATGGACAAAAAAAAAATACTAAAGTTAGTTTGAAGGTGGAAATCCAATTAAATTCTAGTTTTTTGTAGTTGTATTAAAATAATGGAAGCTTTTCTGCAATTAACCTAATGGTGGTTATTGATTGGCGTCCAATATATTTTGAGAGAAGAGCTTGGCACTGTTGATTTTCAGTCAAAATGGCCATAAGTGGATTTTACATTACCGTACATTAAAATCTGAATTCAGGGCACCAAAACGTGTTTACATCTTTGTATATTATAATCAAAATTTGCGTCAAAATACTTGTTTACGTCTCTGTATAGTAAAAAAAGTACAAAAATACCGCCTTTACTACTATACTTTTCGGTATACGTCACCATCATGATATTGTTCAGCAGAAATGAGATTCATAACCTCATAGTCAACTTTATGACGCATGTAAAAACAGTACCACTTTTGTCCACTGACGTCGCCAAACTCACAGAAAACTGACATTTCCCCCCAAAACTACAGTTTTGACCTCATTTTCTTTCTTAAGTCTCTCTACTTGAATCCAGCAAATCGATTTTTGAATATTAAATGTTAAATAACGTATTTTCACAACTATAAGGCGCACTTAAAAGTCTTACATTTTCTCCAAAATAGACAAGGCGATTTATAATCCAGTGCGCCTTATATATGGAAAAATAAATAAAATGTGCCAATCATTGAGGGTGCGCCTTATAATCCAGTGCGCCTTATATATGGAAAATACAGTATTTAGCTTCTGCAGTCAAGTTTGAAATTGAATAAGGCTGGAAAACAAGAAAATCTGTGCAAATGCAAAAAATATATTGAATAAACAATAGTACTTCAACCAATAGTGGCCTCCACACAGAATAAAAACAAAAAATCCAAAAAAAATACAATAAAAAAATACGGTATTTTCACGACTATAAGGCGCACTGAAGTCTTAGATTTTTCTCCAAAATAGACAGGGCGCCTTATATCCCAGTGCGCCTTATATATGGAAAAAATAAAATGTGCGATTCATTGAGGGTGGGCCTTATAATCCAGTGCGCCTTATATATGGGAAAAATGTGTCATTCATTGAGGGTGCGCCTTATAGTCGTGAAAATACGGTAACAAGATTCAGGAGTGTAAAAAGAGTCATGATAACAAATTCCCATCCTGTGGGATGAACATAATTAGAAGGTATTGCCTATTCATTTTTTCAACCTTATGATTTATCAGTGTTGCTAATCACAAAGCATTTCTTCATAACTAATTCTGGATGACAACAAGTCCTAACTTCAAATGCAAGGACGGATAAAAGACTGAGTTATTATTGCAGTTCCTGTATGTGTCGTTACACGTCGCCGTCATATTCATTAAGTGGAGAATGCGCGGGAGATAAAGGTTGCCGACGAAATGTGGGATTTCCCCCCCGACTGTCAGGACTTGACTTCCCTGCTCTTTGAATGTGTGCGCAAGCTAATGCATGGCTAAGGGCGTCTATATTTTTTTAATAGTTACACAGCATATACGGTCATTGAAATCTGGCTTTGATATGGACGCAGTACTGATTTATGTCCTGACTTTTATCCTGGTTCGGCACCCCCAGGGCACTTTTTTTAGCGGAGAGAGTTTTCAGGTGGAAAAAACACCTGCTTTAAATGATAGTCTGCATTTAAGCACCTGTGTGAAATGTTTGGAGTGTTGTCGATATGTTTGGTGGGATATATTGGGTTATTTTGTATTTTTTAGCAAAGAGGGTTTTGGAAAATGTGAATTTGATTCTTTGGTTTTGTGACATATTGATCAATAATTGTTTTTATTGTCATGGTAAAAGTATAATGGGATTAATACTATGAAAAGTTTGAGGAGCTTGAGTTCCAGGTTAATGTTTGGCGTAGTTGTCTGCATGTTTTGGGGCTATTGTTGAAGGACTGGGTTTGATTCCTGTTTGGAGCGATGTGTTATGGTTTAAATTAAAATAAAGTATTGCATAATTAAATTGTTGGGTTAAAACTAATAGAGGGAAAATCCAATTGACTTAAAATGTAAAGTTAAAATAATTTAAGGCAAGTCCAGTTTGATTAAAATCTTGAATTCAAAATACTTTGTACTTAACTAAAGACCACTTTCCTTAAAATATATTTTAAATGTTAACTTCAAACTAATCTGTACTAAATTGACATACTGTTAACTTAAAATGTTGAGTTCAAAGTATTTAACAGATGTCTAGTTTAATGTTATTCTTCGTATACGCACTTTTTTTGTATTTTAAACATTGTATTATTTTTTCATCAATACCTGAAAATTCAAGTCACCCAAAATTACAGATTTAGCCTAATTATTTAATTTAATTTGTTGTTAAATGTAATAACGCTAGCTATGTCTCAGGCATAGAAACTAGCTCTTAAGCTAACAGTCACAGCTAACCGCTAGGACAAACAAATCAATAACTATAAACAGAAAATATGCATAACATGGTAGTATCTGGGGAATAGTGAAATTTTATCAAGACTTACTGTACAATTTTCCAATAAATATGAAAACTACACCCAAAAACTAAACAATCAGCAACCACCCTAAGAAAAACTATAGTTTCCTGGCTATCTCGGTATAGCATCGAAACGTAGCCGTGATCCGCGATGTTAGCTTCGGATTCCTATAAGCTCCAAATTAAAGCAAGCACATCACGAAAAAGCAACGTGACGACGTGACGGGCCAAAAAAAGGAAGGAAAATAAGCGAAGGGAGCTAAAAGAAGAGTCTAATTGACGCAATCCCCCAAACGACACAGAACCTCATCCCAATCAATATGTGTGAGGAGTAGCAGTGTTGTTACAATACTGCTGTGTGAAACTTATTAGGCCAAAGATGAAAGCATCAAAGTGGCCGGCTAGATTAATTGACATGTTTTATAGCGTGGGCGAAAATAAAATAAATAAATAAAAAGCTGCCGTTGCTGATGCTTGCTTTTTTCGCAGACTACTTTTGAACGAAGCTCCGCTTTTCAAAAAAAAAAAACACAAGTGATGACGACACTTGATTGACAGCTCAAAAGAGTGTTTTTTTCCGCAGCAGCCAAAGCAAATAAATTAATTACAATAACATCAGTGAAATCACTTGACAAGATTCTGACAAGCGCTTGAACGCGCTCCCCGTTTGTCTAGACACGAGTACATCCCGTTCCATTTCATGTACGTTCAATCCCGACCAACTCTTCCTCCGTCAGTATCCGGGCGGGTTTTTATTTTTGGACCGCTAGGGATCACATGGTCTCGGCGGATGAGTTCTATTTAGTAGGAGTTTGATAAATTTGGGGCGTTATCGCATGGAGATATTCGGTGCTCGGACGTTTGGTCGCCGGTCTTTTGGTCGCTGGTCAAATGTTGACAGTTTACTGTTCAAAAACCATTAAAAAAATCATATTCATGACAGTTTGATGTGTAAGGGAGAGAGTTTAATATCTAAGTACTGTTTAAAATCTAATTACTATTTAATATCTAAGTACTGTTTAAAATCTAATTACTATTTAATATCTAAGTACTGTTTAAAATCTAATTACTATTCAATATCTAAGTACTAGTTAATATCGAAGTACTGTTTAATATTTAATTACTATTTAATATCTGAGTAGTGTTTGATATCTAAGTAATGTTTAATATCTAAGTATTGTTTAATATCTAAGTAGTGTTTAATATCTAAGTAGTCTTTAATATCTAAGTAGTGTTTAATATTTAAGTAGTCTTTAATATCTAAGTAGTGTTTAATATTTAAGTACTGTTGAAAACTCATGAATATCACTCTGAGAGCTGGTTTAAACAGTACTTAGATATGAAAAAGTACTTAGATATGAAACAGTACTTAGATATGAAACAGTACTTAGATATGAAACAGCACTTAGATATTAAACAGTACTTAGATATTAAACAGTACTTAGATATTAAACTCTTTCTCATGAATATAATTTTGAGAGCTGGTTTCAACAGTAAACTCTCTGTCACCATTTGACTGGCAACCAAAAAGGAGCAAAAGATCGGCGACCAAACGTCCGATCACCAGATATTCAAGTGTGATAGGTGAACGGGAAAATTTTGACGTGATCCTGTCTCTTTAAATCCCCAAGCTTTTCTGCAAGCGGCAAAAAAATGAGATGAAGGGCCGTGTTTTGGTATTGGGCAGGAGGAGAGGAGCGCTTGCTTTCTCGCACGTGTGTGTGTGTGTGTGCGTCTGCCTGATTGCATCGCCACACAAGCGTGCCTTCAAAGCCTTCCCCTCCCGGCCGCCCAGTTTGACCAGATAAGGGTCCTCCCCAGTCCCACCCACCCCCACACTATGGTTCAGCTAGGGGACAGGAAGACACACAGAGGGGTCAACGGTAGTGCCATCTGAGCCCAAATAATGCATGTCGGCGAGTTGATGCGCTAGGTAGGTGTTAAATCCGGTTTACCATTTTTTGTATGAGTGACGAAAGGGATAATTTATAAACCTGGCGGGTTGATAGGTTTTGCTAAAAAAAGTTTTACTACAGTTGTTTTTTTTTACAAAAATATCATACAAATAGAAGGCTTACTCACTACACATGGTATTATTAATATTGACAAAATTGAGATACATTACATACATACATGACCTTAAAAGTTGTTTGTCCGAGTGGTAGGCTAAAACAAATATAGTACATGTGAAGAAAGTTTTAAAAGTATATTGATTTAACCACATTTTTAGTACAATTGGTGATAAATCTGAAGGCGTAATGACGATTTTTGGTCGATATCTAAACAATACGGTCCTAGTGTTTTGCGTTAAATTGGAATATGTATTTTTGCTAGAATGTTATTTTCAGATATTAGCTAGTTGTAGCTGTCAACATTTTTTTAAATAAATAAATGGGCTTCTCTATCATCAGCCTTTGCATTAATTTAATTTAAAAAATAAAAACACTCAATCACTCATCAGTTTAGAAGTCATAGAATATTTACAGTCCTCCCATTTTAAAACTAATTCTTGAAAAAGCAAAATACAACAAATATTTGACTCCCATTTATACATACTCGGACCTTTTTTGGATAAAAAGCTGGAACACGTTAGCTACATGCTTGCTACTGTCACAATGAAATTTCCCAACTACAGGATGAATAAAGTTATCCAATCCAAACCTAAAAACAGTATAAACGCAAAGACGCAAGTATCCTGGCCGGCTCCAAAACCGAATAAAAAACATTTTCTATTTTCTACCTGGAAGGATTTCATTTGTAGACGAGCTATCAGCTAGCGACCGCAACGAGTCAAATACATATGCGTTTTTTGCCAATGTAAAGAATGAATTCTCCCCTTGCCAAGACAACAAAGGAGCGAGTTGGATCCAGGCACCGTGCTGTGTCATGTAACCAAATAACAAAGTGATGAGTCAGTTCCAGGGCAAACATGAGCCGAGCTAAGAGTCTACAGTGAGTGAAACTTCCATGTGGGGGCTTGTCATCAAGCCAAAGAAAACAGAATCAGCTTAGTTGAAGAAAGAGAGGGAGAGAGGGGAGGAAACTTCTACAATAGCAGGCCTAAAACCTTCTCAAACAAACCCGAGATGGATCCTCCTCAGACAATAGTACGAGGACCGAGTCCAACCACGTGGCTATAGGACTGCCGCGTCATCTTTCTGGGTGAGGCTTTTCCCAGTAATCGTACAATGGCGTGCTTTCTTTGAGCTGATGGGAAACAAATGGGTAAAGCGTGCCCACTCAGATTTGAGGAACTCCCTAATACAGACAAAAAAACGAGTTCACCTAAGAAAGCCTTGAACTAGCATGATAATGAGGATAAAGAAGATGGGTTAGAAGTTCTTGATCTGTTTTCTGGGTATGTGAAAAGCCATAAAGCGAGATTTGTTGATATGGTACCGATGTAATGGAGACTGGGAGAGGAAATGAATCAAAGGGAAGAATCTGGGAGATCCGATGGAGAAGAGAATGGAACAATGGGTTCGTTTCAATCAGGCATTGTGAAAGGACGAATGAAGGTGAGGTGGCGGGGTAGCTTTCAGTAGGACCATCCTGAAAGACCACCTGAGCCAAAACAGGAATAGATTGGAACAGAAATGTCAAGATACGGAAAAACTTGTAAGAGTTGTAGGCAAACAACTGAGGACGGTACAGGCCAGACATTAAAGATATCCTGATAGTGTTGATTTAATCCAGGGGTGTCAAACATACGGTCCGCGGGCCGGATCTGGCCCGTCTGGTGGTTTGGTACGGCCCGGGGAAGAAAGCTGCATTGTATAAAAAAAATATGAATTTTCTTTAAAATTTGTAGTTCTTGTATTATCCGCTAGGGGCGCACTGTTTTAGTATGTGCAGACAACATGTATTGACATTTATTTATGTTCTTATGTTATTCATTTGTTCATGATATATAGTTCATAATGTAAAAGGAAGTTTTTGTTAATAAACATTTTGATAATTTACTCATTCTTTGCACTAATTATTAGTATTAGTGACTTATAAAAAGGAAAAAATAGTGGGCTTATTGTTAGTTCTATGTCATTTTGCAATGAGTTTACTGGCTTGATCTAAATCAATATTTATTTTAGTTTTTTTTAAATATATTTTTACATTTTACAAAATGATTTTTGAACTAAAAACACAAAAATGATTAAAAAAATGACAATTATTGATTTAAAAAAGGAAAAAAAATTAATATACATCTATACTCCATTTTATTTTCATCCTCAAACTGAAAATCAGCACTCATGATTTACTTTCCCGGGCCACACAAAACGATAGCGCGGACCAGATTTGGCCCTCACCCCGCCACTTTGACACACATGGTCTAAAATTTCTTTCATGATGTTTTCTAGTTATGCATTGTTTGTTACGATATACTAACGCACTACAAAAATCTTGAAATTGAGGTAAGAGCATTTGAAACGCAACGATATAAGCACTAAAACTGTTTTTGGCATTTTAAAAAAAGATAAGACTGGCGAGCTAATACAGCCGTAATCCATTTTTTTTCAACCCCCACTTTGGCGGCTTCCCGGCGCTTCTGTTGCATATCTGTGACAGATTAGAACAGATTGCGTAGAATTACCTCGACCAGACATGGCCTCTAACACACTGGCCGTGGACACCACCCCCCCCCCCCACACACACTTAAAAAAAATGGTGAAAGGGGTACATTTGAATTTCAAATTGAGGAAAAGACGAACATATTGACAGAGTTGGAATGTATGATAGGTCTAAAAGTATAGGCTTTATTATGCCACAAGGGGGTTAACCTTCCTAATCCTTAGGGATGTTTAAGTAAAGTGAATATAGGTCAGTCCTTGTTTTGGTTGCTATCTGCCTTTGATTGCGGGATTTTGAAGAAAAAAAATAGTGTCGACATCCTTCTGCTAATGATCGTTTCTTTATGAATAAGTAAATAAACGGGTAAGGCTCTATATAGCCAAATATCAGAGCGAGAGGAATCATTAGTCTTTGTTCTGTGATGGAAAGTGGTTTTAATATAGCGCCGTCTACTGGTTGGTTGTGGTATGACGCTTTGGAAGTGGGTGGGGGGGGGGGTGATGAGTGAAGCGGGGTTTAATCTCAAGACGTGATGCGAGCGTGAGATAAAGCTAACGTGACGGCTTGCCACTCTCAAATGCTGCTTTTGATCATTTTTTCAAGGGAAACTTTGCTGCATTTGAAATTAATTTAAAAGGACGGAAAGTTTGGGGGTAACTTTTAGCTAGTTGATCAGATCTGGTGGAGGAAATTTGATGTACATTCGTTAGACGATAATTCACTGAGGGCTTTCATAGGGATTCATACGTAGAACTTCACACAATAGGTTGGTTATCAAATAAAGTACGTTTGATGGCCGAAAGAATACTGTTACGGTCATATATTGTATATTGGTTTTTCGTATTTATCGTATGTTCTCACATTTGTTGATCAAACGGCTTATACGTGCATAAATTAAGACTTGACATGCACGGAATTGCAAGGTGACAAGGACAAAAAATGCCATAAACCAAGAGAAATGTATTTTAACGTCTATGAATAAGATTAATGAAAGAAATGCAGTTTTTAAGTTGTGTATGTGCCTTTAAGACCCTTTCGGAATGTGCAATCTAGCAATGGATTTATACACAATCTCAGAAAGACACAAATTTTCTTAAGATTTTCCCTTCAAAGTAACATATTTGTACTACCTATTAAAACCATGAATATGGAGGTAAAAATTGTGAATCAAGGGGGCGGCTTATACGAGAGAAATTGCATAATTCAACGGTTTTAAGGCCATTTTAAAAGGGTACGGCTTATATGCGAGATAATACGATAAATGAATTAAAGTTGTGAGTTGAGGTTTTGTGAGAAATTATTGTTTCACCAAGAACAGTTGAAGCCTAACAACAGTTTTTTGGGGGGTAAAACTGCTCTTTTTTGAATATGATCGAGATCCCACTTTTTTCTCAACAATTTTTACCATCAAATATTTTTGTTTTGCTTCATACCACCTCTCCAAAATGGCCACACAACCCTAAACTGCTCAACATCGCAAACATTTTCCCCCAATTTCAATCCTACAAACATCTTTTGCTTCTGCTCACAGTATAAAATGTACGCACCTCAAACTAAAACCTCATTTTCTGTTGACTCCTTGCCATCTAAGATTTATACTACGCAGTTAACCTGTTCTGAAATGATTTAGTGGCGCAAAAAAAGCCCCTACAGACTCTTTCATTTACACATGAATGCCTTGGAGGTGAGGTGTGTATGTATATATGTGTATTTATGTGTGTATGTCTATGTGTGAGCTGGAGCAGGTGTACAAAATAGGAAGGGAGGGTGTAGCGGGGGTAAGGTGGGGTCACAGACTGGGACCCCACCTGGGCTCACTCATAACAAATGGGGGGGGGGGGGGGGGACGTAAGGTGGACTACAAAGAGTCTGAGGTCCATGGACGACATAACAGCGCCAAAGTCCCATTGTTCTGTCCCCGTTTCATGTCTCCGCCTCCTCTCCAAATATTTGGAAGAAGGCTCGGAATAACATGGTGGTGCTGAGACTATTTGACTGTGTATATTGTTGAAAGGAACTCTGGCAGTGGCGGTTTTTGGCTCTTCAAAAGACATTTTGGGCTTTGTTTCGTTTGGGTTTTGTTTGCTCCTGTACTGGATTGTGTTCTGGGATTTTGTGGATATCTTATTGTTCCAGGATTGGAGATTGTTGGACAGCATAGCACCCGCTGGCTCGTTTATTTAGATGGCGTCATGTGACTTGATTGTAATGGGGGTTTAGATGGCCGAAATGGAGGGCCAGGATGAGAATGGGTGGTTTTTACCGGTGTTTGTTAAAGGGGTTTTTTGGGAGGCTGATAGCGGTAGGGACTGTATTAAAATGGCGATTAATTTGCTTGGAATTCTGGGATAAAGTGATGGGGAGAGCCTTTGGATGGGATAGAATTGTGATGTCTGCAACAATGGCTAATAAGTGATAGTTTTTATCACTTATTCGGCAAAGTTTTAGGTCAATATGACCATCAGAATACTGGTTTCCAATTGGATGAACTGATTTGTGTAACATAAACACATAACGGAATTTCGCCTTAAGGCTCATTTTCCGTTTGACCAATTACGGATCAGGAAACAGAAGATTTACTGCTGACAAAATAGATAATTTTTTTCTTTCATTTTTGGAAAACGAAAAGAATAAAATTGTCCAAAATATACACGAACATGACGTTAATCTGGTGGGAAACAAATAATTTCCCATTGTTTGTCCTGATTTGTCTTAAATAAACAAAACATCACCTGAAAGGCTCATTTTCCATTTGACCAATTACGAATCAGGAAATATAAGATTTACTACTGACTAAATAAACAGTATTTTTGTCATTTTCAGAAACGAAAAGAATAAAATTGTTCGTAACATACACGAAAACACTAGTTAATCATCTCATCCGATTGGGGGATGAGCATGAATCTCTACATTTGGGGGCGTCATGTTCCAGGACCGTTTGATGGCCCTTTCCTGGGGATCCCAACTGGGATGGGGGGGCCCTAGGGGTGCCCTGAAGCACGGCCCCCTTTACCCGGGTCTGAGTGACAGCTCTAATGAAGCCTGCCATCACAGGGTGAGGGACCACTCAGGAGCAAGGCGAGGCGGGAACTTCAATCAGCTTACGTGACGTCCGAGGAGTTTTGATTTCTCGGCACTGGTGGGGTTTGTGAAAAAAAGGGGGGGGGGGGCATCAATCTGCCTTTGAATACTTCTCCATTTACCGAGTGTCACTTCTCGATGTTGTGGAGAAGACAGACACTGGTGGAGGGGAGTGGCTTTGAATTTTTCATAAGCAAAAAAAGCAGTAAGATGGCACTTCTCCTGAGGGAGTGCATCAAATGAACGCAGAGTTTTTGTCATGTGAGACGACGACTCTGGTATTTCGCTAACAATTAGAGTTGTTTGTCAAGCAAACTTTGGGAGGGGGGGGGGAATCAAGTAGTGGTATATATTTGAGGGTACGTTCAGATGTTTATCTCTTTCCGAATTAAATGCATAGGTCCTTCATCTATGACAGGGGTGGGGGCAAAGTTTTGGGCCCGGGAGGGGCCATATTGACGATAAAAATGTGAGAGATGGGCGGGGTCAGTACAAGATATGATACATGTAAAAAAGTGCATCCGTTAACAGTACATATGAAAGATAAACAGGAAAAAAGGGATTAAAGTATAAACATACTCATTATTAAAGTAAGTTTTTGTTTTATCAGTTGATGGGTTTGCTTACAGAGTCAATTTATTGATTTATTATCTATAATACCAAACAGGACAATTCTCAATGTGGCCACAAGAAGGCATCTAATCAATGGAAGTGGATAGATACAACCCTTTCAAAACAAAGTATACCAATGCCATTCTAAATTAAACAAATCCTCAAAGCAGCAAAATTATATTTAAAGCTTAAAACTGAAAGATAGCTTGTTTTTAACGTTTTAAAGTTGTTCAAGAAATGTTTCATGGCAATGGATGTCATTCAAAAAAATCACTTCCAGTATACACACAAATACGGTAAGTACGATAAGTACGACAAGTACGACAAGTACGACAAGTACGACAAGTGCGACAAGTGCGATAAGTGCGATAAGTGCGATAAGTGCGATAAGTACGATAAGTACAATAAGTACAATAAGTACGATAAGTAATTAGAGCATTCAATTCTTGAAAGGTCACACTCAGAGCATCAATGCTAACGGCTATACTAATCCAGTTATCCTATTATTGACAACAAAACCAAAAGATCCAGATCTAAATTAACCAATGCATACTTTTGCAAAACTTCAAAAAGTACATTGCGATTGAACTCCATCAACTTAAAGTTGGAGATCCTACTCAAAGCCAGTTCTTGAGAATACTACATTCTTGGCTTCATTTGGTTGACTGCAATTAGCGCTTGGTGAACAAATGAGCGTTAACCCGCTCACAAGATCGCAGCGGCGCCTCCGTTGGCGGAACATTGAAGAGCGGCCGAACCTCAGAAGGCTTTTTTTTGCCACTTTGTTCTATTATTCACTATCTCTGGCTTCAGAACTCTACGGCATCTCCACGGGGCTGCAGTCAAGATCCTGACGGGAAGACTCGTTTGCCGCCCGGAGCCTGTTTACGCCCGGCTAGTAGTAGCGCGCAACAGCCTACGCGTTTGGTTTCTACGCGCGTCACCAACGGCATCAAATATAAATCAAAAACAGCCATTTTGTTAATGACGTGTTTTTGGAAAGTTGACTACATGAGCGCTGTTTTGTGCTCAGATCGAGTTTTACGTCAAAGAAAGTTGAAGTCCGTCTACTTAAAATGACTTTCTGGTGACCTAACGTAAGAATGAAGACTTTAGTTTTGTAATTTTAATTTTTATTCCTCTCCTAATGTTATTTCAAAAGACTTTCTGGTCATGTAATGTAAAAATAAGGACTTTAATATTAGAATTTGACATTTGTATTCTTCTCCTAATGTTATTTCAAACGACTTTCTGTTCAAGTAACGTAAGAAGGACTTTAATTTTGTAATTTTAAACTTTTATTAGTCTTTTAATGTTATTTTAAACAACTTTTTGTTTACTTAACATAAAAAATTAGGACTTTAATTCCATAATTTTACAATTTTATTCCTCTCATGTTATTTTAAAGTACTTTCTATTAAGATCACACACAAACGAGGACTTTAATTCCCTAATTTTTACATTTTATTCTAATTTTACAGAAAAATGAGCGGCGAATGAGGACTTTAATTCCCTAATTTTAACAGTTTATTCAAATTTTAGAGAAAAACTGGCAGTGGTTAACTTGTCAGTCTCACAGTTCTAGGGTCATGGGTTCAATACCAGGTCAATCCTTAATGTGTGGAGTTTACATCTTTGCCCTGAGCTTGCATGGGTTTTCTCTGAGTGCTCAAGTTTCCTCCCACAGTACAAAAAAACTTGCTAAGCTTATTAGCTGAACATTTACATAACTATAATTGATTGTTTTGCTCCTTCAGCCCTACAATTGGGCACCAATTGACCAGCTAGCACCCACAGTTAACTGAGATAGTCTCTAGCACCACCACGACCCTTTTCTCCAAAAAACAAACAACTCTGCCTGGCTTTTGTCGTCGAAATTTGCCCCGGCTGTCCTGTCGCCGGCACCCCCGAATGCTGATTTGTACCCACATAAATAGCCATTTCAAAGATAAAAGCAAACATGTTTGTTTTTTTGTTTGTGTTTTTTTTAACGCTCTGCTCGACTCCCCAAAGGCATTTAGAGCACTTTGGTAATAAGGCGAAGGGTTTAGTCGAAGCGAGGAAGAGCAGAAGACTCTTTGATGTACTCTTAGATGAAGCGAAGTCTACAGCAATGTCTACAAAAATACACGCCGCCGCTCGACTAGACGCGGGGCTCCTTCTCAGCTGGCATGGCCGTCCTCCACGCTCCCAAAGCGCCATGAAAGACGGGCGGGAGGGCTTGTACGGACCTTGTCGACAGACAGCCTGGCATAAACACCCCCCCGTATACATTCACATGCGGAAAATGGCGACTGGGGACAGTGTGGGGTTTTTTTCACGTCAGAAATGTTCCCTTAACGCAACTCCGACTAAACTTTGGGAAATTTTGCGCTTTGATATAATGCTCGGCTTTAAAGGGATTCAGAGAGATGGGTGGGGGGTGAAAAAGTGTGGCGGAGTTTGAGTGAAGTTGGTAGAATGTTGTTTTTGTGATTTTATTTGGAGTGGTGGATTTGCCATTTTTAGGGTTTGGGGGTTATAATATATATAATAAGAATGGAAAATGTAGGTATGAAATTGAGAGTGGAGTTTAATGAGTTGGATTTATGGAATATTAGAA
The DNA here is from genome assembly GCF_051989575.1 of Stigmatopora nigra. NCBI lineage: Eukaryota > Metazoa > Chordata > Actinopteri > Syngnathiformes > Syngnathidae > Stigmatopora > Stigmatopora nigra. The sequence continues at coordinate 13,809,969 of NC_135513.1, forward strand.
ATTATAGCTATTTTGTGTGGTATGTGTACATGGATGTTGTTTTTTTGTTAGAATTTTAAGATTTTTTTGGGCGTTCTTAAACAGTAGCTAGAGGACAGAAATCATTAAATATTGTGTTTTTCTTTAATCTGCATTTCGGAATTTAAATATTAAAATAGGGGGGGGGGGGGGGATTTGTACTTTTTTCATTAAAAAATTGAGTAAATAAGTAAATACTATTTTTCCTGTGCTTGTCTTTGCGGAAAAAAAGTGAATAATCTCTTTAAAATTAATAAAATCAAAAACTATTCTTATATATGCTTATTAATATAAAAATAGAACAATTAATTGTTAATTTAATGACTATATTCGCTTTTTTCCCAGTTTTGAATTAAAATATGACATTCACATATCTATATAATTATATATACAGGCAAAAATTCTATATATACTAATATTGAAAGAATACAAGATAATATTTTGCCATTGTGAACCCTAAAACTACATCTAAAACTGGATTTTGAGCATGTGTAGGTCATAAAAAGCCTTTAAATATTTAATTGACTATCAAAATAGTTGACAATTGTCTATCTAATGAATTATGCCAAGTATTCCAATCCATTTTGAGTGGGAGGCAATATACTGGCCTGATTGAACGTCTGTCAGCAAATGAGTTAAACAAAGAGGAAGTTGTAGAGTTTTGTTGGTTTTATTCTGCGCCCTTCAAAGGCTTCCTTTTCTGACTGTTCCCAAAATATTTGAATCATTAAAAGTAAACAAAGCGTTGGATTCTGCAGAACTGCAAAATGGGAAGTTCTTGAGGAAATGCTGCCCTCCACTGGCCAGGCTGGGCAATGCTTCGAAACTAGCAATTACAATAGGACTTTAAGTATAGAATTATACTATATATTATATTATAAATCGCTGGATTTAAATAATAACATTTACGGTAAACATCTCCATGACTATTAGTGTGACTTTCATCTATAAAGTATGATAGTTTACAAAAAGTAAAAGTAAACATTGCAATCTTCTCTCTCACTATTTTTTTCTTTATTATGATTACGCAACTTTTATTTACAAAGGACCGCCAATCATCTCCCCAAACTTTTTCAAAGCTTTGAGTGGAGTGCCCATTTGTTTTCTGATGATATCTCCGACATCTCCAATTCAAACAGATGCTCAATTATCTCTAGTGTGAATTATGGATTAAATATGAATTAATAATACCAAAGAGACTCGTGGGAGAATGGGCACGGTCAATTAGGAGCGAAAGCGAGGCGAAAGGCTCAGCGACTGAACACGCACGCACTCACGCACGCACGCGTTGCATCGTTATCAGCGAGCGTCTTGTCGGACACCATCAGCTAAACGCCGCCCTCCAACGCACGCCACTTCAAACGAACGTCGCTCTCGCATGCGTCCGTACATCATTTGGATACTTCTGCTCAACTTACACATTCCAAACAAGGGCAAAATTATATTTATACTTATATTAGACTGGGGAGCCTGGCAGGGATAACATTTTATTCATGTGACTAATTATCTATGTTGACTACTAATGTATTAAGATACTACTACTTCTATCTGTTATGTTGACTACTTTTCTATGAATTATTTATTGATTTTAATTTTTTTAATTCGGATTTATTGATTATTTAATCTTTTTAATTGTTATTTATTGAGTTTTTATTTTTTATTAGGGTTTTTATTAGGATATTTGTATTTTTTATTCTTATTTATTGATTTTTTATTTTTTTATTAGGGTTTTTATTAGTATATTTGTATTTTTTTTTAATTCTTATTTATTGATTGTTTTTTTTTTTAATTCTTATTTATTGATTTTTTTAATTAGGGTTTATATTAGTATAACTGTAGTTTTTTATTCTTATTTATTAAATTGTTTTATTTTAATTTGTTTATTTTTCATTTTTCTATTCGTATTTAGGCATGTATTTTTTATTAGAATTTATTGATTATTTTTGTGTTCATTTTTGTTGTTATTTGTACACTTATTCATGTTGTTGACTACTTATTATGTTGACTACTTATTTGTATTACTTATTTATTGTTATCATTTATTTAGTTTCTTTAGTGTTGTTATTTGTGTACTATGTGGTGAAACGTTAAATCTCATTGCACTTTATGATGACAATACAATCATTCAATTCAAAATACATTTATACACATACATAGACACACACATCATACATATATACATATATATAAACATGTAATAGTTCTTTCACATTCTGACACATTACTTTTTAGTACTAACCTATGACCACAAGGTGGCAGCATAACCAAAAATTCAGCTGACCAGACTGTACTCCTAAAATGCATGTTCTCTCAAGCAATCAAGGCAAAATCACTAACCCAGCAAAAAAAAAATTGGACTGAAGGCCAGAGCAACTTCATCAGTCTACTGCTGACATTAACTCTCCACATAAATACTCTCAGTAAGTAAAGTACGCAATAGGAGCACGACCAAAGGCGCCTTGCTCATGTCTCATAGCCAATATGGAGAATAAATCTCACATCCTGTCTAAAATTCAATAAAATGCAAGACCTAGCTGCTTGTGGCGCTCATACTAATCAGAAGGCATTTTTTTCTCAGTTAAAGCATGACATACAGTCGTTTATCCATAAAAATGAAGACAGTTCAGCTCTGTAGAAGAAGAAGAAAAAAAATAAAGGGAAAGTCTAACCTTGCCTGCCATGGCGTATCGATTTCCCAGACTTCTCCGAGGGAGTATTGATGACTCGGCAGTTTGTCTTCCTGGTTGTGCTTCTTGAAATCTGTACGGTCACAGGCAAATAATCAGGCATCACCAAACTGTAACGTACAATCGAGCAGATGGATTTGTTTGGACAGCGTGACCGTTTCCTCGCCATTCAAGCCGCCGTTGCTTAATACAACGTCTGTTATTTGGTGACAGGGTGTTGCAGTGAGTGTGACATTAACAAATTACACGCCATTCGCCAAACTGCACACCCGAAGGCCTATTGATTAAAGTAGCGTGAAGAAGAAGAAGTCTAGGAAGGTTAGTGAGGGCAAAGTAAGAAAGGAGAAACAGACTCTAACCGTAACTCAAACTGAGGTTCTGTGCTCATTAATCTGCAAGTGTTGGAGATGGAAATTCATTTTTCTAAATGGTGTAATAAAAAGGTCAGAGTAGATGAAGTATTGTGTCTGATTCAAGATGTATGTGATATTTGCAAATTAAAAAATCTGTGGAAAATATCATTTGTACATGAGTTATTTAATTTTAATTAACCCTTTAATTGTCAGGGTTTTGGGAGTAACCGGATTATGGTAGGATATGTAAACAAGTACAAAATACTAATGTAATCATCTATTTTAAGGTATTTAGTCAAAAAATATAAAATAACAGAGCTTTTTACCCACACTTTAATTATTAAAAGTGCTATTAAATCCTGTACAGTTAAAAAAATGACAGCGAACCCACGTATTTTGCATCCACGGTGTATTATTTGGTAGTTTTTTTCACAATCCATCCTTAAATCAAATGAGAATAAAACCCAAACAATAACTGTTTCGTTCAACCTAGCACGATATGTCTGTACTGCCCTCTACAGGAAAATTCCTAACTTACAACATGCTACAGGCTAATAATTCCACAAATAACCTAAATGACAAAAGGTGATTTTAAAATTAGTGTACAGAAGAAGAACAACAACAATGTATGGGTTAACTTGACTAGCCTTTTAGCTAGTAACAAACACAGAAAGCCGTTTTTCTTCATAGAAAATTATCAATACCATTGATGATCCTAGAAGTACAATCTAATTGCATTCTTCTGCTTAAAATTTACATTAGTTTATTATTATTGGATATCCAAGCAGGAGGCTGACAGTGAATTTAGATTAATTTGTCAATAATAGTTTAACTGAGAAGATGGCAGCGACTATGAGCCAATGAATTAAAAAAGTGTATGTTTTTCAACACCAAAAAAATGAGTGGATACTTACAGGCTTTCAGTCTGATCCAATGTGAGTGAGACCTGGAGACCTCCCTCCTGGTGGTCTAATCTGGGGGGCAAAAACAGGGGGGTTAAGGAGATTGTTTTTGAATTATACATTTTGGAATGAAATAAAAAACCAAACCTTTCCATTGGAAAAACAAATAACTGAATTAATAATAAATACTGTAACAGAATTAAATCATTTAGTCGAAAAAAATAGTACTAAAACGAAGCATAACCATATCCACCTGATTCATTTTGTAATTAATAAAGTGTCTATCATGCAAGTAGTAATTACTAGTCCCATCTTTGGCAAAACAATAAAAACGTAATAACAATTTGCAAATACATACAACCATAACCACTTAATAATAACAAATTACCTAATACAATGATACTTTGTGAAAACATGTGATAGTTAAAACCACACTTGTCCTCGCTTTTACTTCGTGACAAAAAAGACCTTATTTCGATCCAACTCACTTCAATTCACTTATTTATACATTCAAACAAAAAATAATTTCACTTGACCGCTTAAGTATGGCATTAAAACAAACCAACTTTACGTCGAAAAGGTCAAAGTAGCTCAATTTACATGAGCAAACATTCTTACCGTGCTACGGCAGCCATTGCGTTAGCAAAAAAAGACCTAGCTATAGCTAGCAATGAATTACGTAGCCAAACAACTTCGCGTTAATTAATGCGAAATTAAGAGCACATTTGCTCATTAGTGCCCTCCGGTGGTGAAAGAGTGCAAACACATGATTCAAAAGAGGGAGGAGGATATGAAGAGGAAATGCGGCTCATTGTGGGCTGTGCCCTACCCTAAATATCCCGGCCTGCGTTGACGGTTTACTCGGGGTAAACATTCTTTTTTAGCTCTGCGATTCTACTTTTTTGCCATTTTGGCAAAGTATGTGATATCCCTGCGGAATGATACGAGCGGGCTGCTAAACATTCCACTGCCCGATGATGTCTTCGACGCGGTTAGTCGGCAAAGTTGCCCGGAGACTTTTGGGAAGTCTCGGAGCTCGTCGCCCCGCTTTTCAAGCGCCTCGCCCGGCGATATTTCTTCACAAGGTAAATATGTATTTTCATCTTATTCACGATGCATGCACGCTTCCGAAAGTCGCTTTTTTAAAATCATCGTTTAGAGAACGTCTGAGTTGAAGTATGCAGTTGGGACGCAAGTTATGGAAAAGCTTTTTTAATCATTAATTTTATAAATATTTTTTAAACTTCACTTCAGTATGAACGAAGTAGCAACAGTTGATTATAGTTATGAAAAAGCAGCATGGAAAACGTTATATATTAAAAAATATATATAAAAGTAGACCCCCATTATTACGCGTTATTTACGACCAGTCCTGATCGGAAAAATCCGCGATAGAGCCACGTTTTTTTTAAATAAACGGCGATTAACAACACCAATCGGTTCCTGTACTTTGTTTACTTGATAAATACAAACATATTTAAACATCTATGGTATTTATGTTTAAATATTGGAAGGAAAACCCCCCAAAATAGGTTTAATCTTAATTATTTCACCACTGTAGTAGAAATAAACTTTAATGTATTCAATATTTTCGTGGCACAACATTGGAATTGCATCTTTCAGATGATTTAGAATTAAATATCAATTGCACTTGTGTATGTTTAGGGGAAAAATTTATCTAAGAGTAAAAAAAAGTGTAGCCTATTGATAAATCACGAGTTTTTTTTGTGAAATTTCGTTGCAATGCGGTGTCTTTCTGTAATGGGAAATAAATCAGACCAGATGGAGCATTCATGAGAGTCCAAAAAGCAGATTAAAGCGCTTGTTTGTGGTCTGTCTTTTTGAATCGAGGGCTAAAAAGACCAGTAATTGAATGAACGCGGCGTAACGACCAATCAGATGGATGTGCTTGGACAGGACACAGAGTGGAGTAATGGACTTGAATTATTTAGGCCATTCCGTTGGGTGTCCATGAACAGGAGAAGAGTAAACGAGTTAGCATGCTTTTGTTGTGATGAGCTTTACTTCCTATTGTATTAGAACGCTCGTTATAGTGGAGTCATTTGACAAAGCTAGGTGGCCAATCTACTTTGACTGGGAGGGTTGGGTGATAGGTAAGTATTCATAGGCAGTGTTCTTACTTTAAATGAATTGAGGGTCCATTGTTGTCATTGGAGGGCAGGAATGTAAAAGTCAATATTAGCTTATTTTTAAATGTTATTGATATTCCATATGAAATAATTTTAAAATGTCAAACAGATTAAACTGCAAGTATGCATTGCTGCTTTATTTATTAAATACAAAAGGGTAATTACAAAATATTTATTAATATTATTGTATTTATTAATATTATTGTATTTATTAAGATTATTGTATTTATTATTATTTTATTTATTAACATTATTTTATTTATTTATATTATTGTAGTTATTATTTTATTTATTAATTTTATTGTAGTTATTATTATATTTATTAATATTAGTGTAGTTATTATTATTTTATTTATTGATATTATTGTAGTTATTATTATTGTATTTATTAATATTCTTTTATTTATAAACATTAGTGCTATTGGGGCGACTGTATTTATATTTTGCTCCATTTTAACATAGTTTCATTAACATTATCATTTCTACTTACCAGTAAAATATATTAGATCCATATATGCACATATATATAAAATTGAGACTTGGTATGTAGTCAAAAATTCTATATTCATCATGAAATATAAAACTAATTATTTAACATTTTACCATCAAAACGTAAACAAAAGAAAACTATTTTTTTCCCTTTTTCATTCCCTTTCTTGCTTCCCTACATTTTCCCTTTCTGACAATATAGCCACGCCCCCAACCAATCATTTGCTACCAACTCTCCCAGGCAAAATAGATGGGACAGCAAACCCCATCAACGTTTTATTCCCTTCTCCACCCGCATTCGCCCTCCGAAGCCATAAGGCTGGCAAAATATAAGAGCAATACCAACGCTTGGCCGCCTTCACTTTATCACAATGACAGCTGGGAATAATAGAATTTTCTTTCCTTTCTGCCCTCGGGTGGGTTTTTTTTCTACTCCTTCCACCTCACTGTTTTCCGCTTTGCTCAGATACACCAGCCATTTAATGACCGCCAACTGTATCCATGCGCCAAGTGCTGCAGTTTGCCGGATTTATCAAGCGACTGGGAGAAGGTGGACAATGTTTTCTGCCTATTTTTTGTCTTAAAAAGGTGACTTAATGTCCAATTAAACTAATTTAAACGGCTATTCTTGTCAATGGCAGGGAGTAAATTTATTTGGAGACATTTCCTAGACATTTTGGAGCACTTACTGTAAATTTTGGAGAGTTTCCTAAGGATTTTGGGGTGTTTTGGTCATTTGTTTGCTGATTTTTGGCCACTTCTGGTTGGTTTTGGGTCAAGACTGGAAACGATTCTGGAAAAGAAATGGAGAAAAGTTAATCACATCTCAAAATTGTAGTTTCAGGGCATCCATGTTAATAAAAATAACAAAATAATTTATGCGGGCCGTGTCGGACCCCCTGTCGGACCGTTTCTGGGCCGCGGGCCATATGTTTGACACCACTGATGTTAAATGGAGGTTTAATGTGATCAGGTGAAGCTAAAAAATGAAAAAAAGAAAAAAAAGCTCCTTTCTGTGGGCCCCTTTTGTTTCCTGTTCAGTCTTGTTCAACATTTGCATTCTTTCCTCTAGTATCACTTTCCGTGGTCACTTTATTAGGGACATTTTGCATTAACACAAATAGCTCTGATTGGCTGCCAATTTAGGTGTCCGGGGAAATGCCTTTTTAAAAAGAATTCTTTCTATTAAATCACTTTTTCCTAAAACGCATGACATTTTTGAGTACAACAGATACAAAGTAAAAATAATCCATAATAAAGGCAATGGAAAACTCTGTTAAAAATACTTAACATGAAAAGGCCTGCTAGCAAAACATTACAAAGTAAAGTAACTGCAGCTAATTTGCCGAATCATTACGGTAATCTAATTAAACTCACCTGTTTGACTGCCAAATAAAAACAAACTGTTTCCCCACGGGTATGCAAATGAGCTATTCCTGCCAAATATGAATTTGTGAGGTAAAAAATTATCTACTTTAACTTGGCGCAACCCGCAAAGGCTGCTGGGATTTGGCGCCATTGAATAGGGACATAAAATACGGCGTGCATTTATGTTTTTGGATGGAGGAAAAACGCTGAGTCATTGTTCTTCCCAGATATTTTTTTTCTTTCTGCCAGTTTAAATAATTAAATCTTATTATGGATTATCTTCTCTTTCCAGGTTCCCTTGCCTCTGCTTGGAATTGGTCAAGCTGTGTTCTGCAGCACGAGTTCGCCCCCTGCAGGTACTGCTGCATCCTGCACTCTTTACTTTATTATTATTATTAGCTAGGAATGGCTATGTTAGCTTTAAAGACCTGGGACACTTTTAAAGCAAGTTCCTATTTATTTGGGTTTCAAGTTATTAACATTAAGTATTACTGCAAGTGTGTCAAAGTGGCGGCCCGGGGGCCAAATCTGGCCCGCCGCAATATTTTGTGCGGCCCGAGAAAGTAAGTGAGTGCTGACTTTCTGTTTTAGGATTAAATTAAAATTAATAGTATAGATGTATATTAATTCCTGATTTTTCCCCTTTTAAATCAATAATTATCATTTTTTAATCCATTTGTGTTTTTTGTTCAAAAATAATTTTGTAAAATCTAAAAAAAATATTTAAAAAACTATACATTATTTTTTTTTTTTTGTAAACGACGACCTTTGTCATGTCGGCAGAGTTATCCCTGAAGTACAAACATGGCCGCCTGGCGCTGGAAGTGCCGCTAACATGCAGAAGCGAGACCTGTCTCTTCTTTTTGCGACCCATGCTAATGACGGTGGGCGACCTGATTGGCGAGCTACAGAAGGAGGACCCTGGCGCTTCCACCGCCGCCGTTCTCTCTAAAGGTACCTCCCCCTTTTACAAGCCCCGCCCCTTACACACTGCCAATTGCCGGAATGCGGTTCGACGGGATTGGCCATGTAATTTCCCCCCATTTGCTTCACTTCCAGTCAGTTTTGAGGTAATTTGAATGTTTACGTGAGTTTATTGAAGCCACGCCACCCTCCCAATTCAAATAAATTGGACATCTATTGCTATTGTTGGCAGCCAATTAATTAAATTACAAAAAAGTAGACAAATTGGCCTTTGGAAATGAGTTACTAATGCAGCAGTACTGAATTTGTGTTGGGAATTCTTTAAAAAATACAGGTTTTTTTTTACAAATTAGCGTTTTTTTTTACGACTGGTAAATGACAAACGGCGCCTTTTCGGACAGACGGCGAACGTGTGGCTTCCAACACGCTGCTCGAAGCCTTGCTGATTGACAAACACTTCAAGCTGGTCATCAACAACACTGTTTACAATGTGTACGCACCAGATGAAGGTACTAAAAAATATTTTGTGTTCTGGTTCAGCTATAATTGTAACTTTTGGTCATTGAAAGTCATTTTAAACCCGTATTTTGGTCCACAGTGAGCAAATCTAGCGAGCACGCCCTGCAGATGGATGACATGAAACATGTGGTGCAACTTCTGCACACGGCCCTCAACCTGCCTGAACATCAATTCAAGCAAGAGCGCCAACTACTGGAAAAACTGGACCGCCTCAAGCAAGAACTTTCCCCACTGGAAAAGGTGTGGCAAAAAATCTAATCGGAATATTCATACTCTGTTGACACAAATCACTCCAAAAACAAACAAAAAAAATACCACAAATCACTACTAGAATCATTTTAGCGTTATCCAACTTTTTTAGGGACTTTTTGCACTACAAAAAAATCTCAAAATAAACACCACCATCTAAAAATCTCTCAATTTAAAACTTTCGCCTATATTAATAATGCCAAACTGACGTAAAAATCACTCGTAATGTTTTTAATCGCATTATTTTATGCCCCCTTACAGTTCTGAGGTCGAGGGTTCGATCCCAGGCAATGTGCGGAGTTTACATGTTCTGCCTTGGGCTTGTGTGGGTTTTCTCTGGGTACTCCAGTCCTCCCACATCCCCAAAATACACATGCTAAGCTAACAGAAGATGCTAAATTACCTAAGTTGTCACCCACATGTTATTCATAGTTAGCTGGGATAGACTACAACACCCCCAACACATAAGCAGTTCAAAAAAATGATTGAATATACTAATCTTTAAATACGGCATTGGGACGTGACTAATTGCTGGTATAAATTTAGCCTTGACGTACCTTGGTTTGAAGTTTCTTGGATGCGTCTTGGCAGGTGAAGGCACAGCTGTCAATCAAAGCCGACGCCCAGACATCCAGGGCCATTTGGGGTGGTCTGGCCCTCTTATCCGTGCAGGGCGGAGCCTTGGGATGGCTCACCTGGTGGGTGTACTCCTGGGATGTCATGGAGCCCGTCACCTATTTTGTCACATACGTCACCAGCATGGGGGCCTTCGCCTTCTACGTTCTCACAAAAAAAGTAAGTTGGACAAATTTGGTCGTTTCTATTTGATTTTTTTTGGTTTTTAATTCATTGCTCTTTTTTTGTAGGAGTATTTCTATCCAAATGCTAAAGATAGACAATTCCTGAATTACTTCCACAAGGCGGCGAGTAAGAAGAAGTTTAATGTGGAAAAGTATAATGAACTTCGGGATGAGTTGGCTGAGGTATGTTGCATTTTTTGGGGGACTTTTTTGGGGAAATTAGATGTCCAAATTGTTTGAATTGGGAGGAGTGGCAGTTAATGGATTTTTTTAAAAATATTGGACCAAATATTTTACATATTGTTTAGATATAAAGGGAGGAAAAATGTCATTTTAAAGCCAGATTTTCACTAGAATGACATAAGATTTTTTTTTGTCGAATTTTTTTAATGATTTTTTTTTTTTAGGTGGAGGACGACCTTAAACGTCTTCGCTATCCAATGCAGCTTCAACTCCCCATTGAGCAAATCCAGCCCAAACAGTGATGTCATCACAAAAACGGATTTAAAAAAAAACTAAACAAAAATGTAAACACTTTAGGTTTATTTTCATAATATTGCATTTTTGATCAAAAATATAAAAAAAAACAATTTCTTGTTATTTTTTGGAATAGAATAACGGGAGGGGCGGATTAATACAATGAAATTGAAATAAAAGCCATTTTTGGAAACTCCCTATTTGTCATTTGAGACATTTTTTGACTCATAATTGATCATGTGACTTTAAAAAAGTAGTAAAAAATACATTAAAATGTACCTGAGGAGCTTAAGAGCTAAAAACTATTAATACAGCGACAAGACAAAAACACAAGAATACACAAATTCCCTTTTTTTTGGTGATTTGGCAAAAAAATACAAAATCTGGTCCACCAAGCAAAAAAAACCCAGCAGTTATTAATTGAAGCCACCTTAAGGGGGCTTTAAAAAGTATGAAAATTTAGTTTTTGGGGCGAAAGTATAGTTTTTTAGTGAGCATGGAGGCGAAACATGGCACCTGCTTTTTGCCGATGGAATCCTTATCTTTGCTAGCCAAGACGCTCCTGGAAGCCACCGTGCGGTTGACCAGCGTTAGGAGTTCTGTGAACTCCAGTGTGTCGCCATACTTCTTCAGGAGCTCGCACAAGTCTTGAACGTACCACGAGCCGTTTAAGGTCTCTCTGTGCGAGTAGTAACCTGGGGACGAAAGAGAAAATTAGTTCACAAAAGTCTGCTTTTTGCCTTGGAATGAAAATCGGGTTCATTTAAAGCAAAAACTTGACAGGTGGGCGGGGTCAGCACAAGATTTGATACATGTAAAAAAGTGCATCCGTTTTTCAATTATTTTGTTTTACTGTTTTGTTGATTTTGGTTTTTATTTATTTATTTTTAAGACATTTTGACCTAAAAATTAACTATTTTGAGCTACTTGATAGCAAATATTTTCTTATAAACATTTTTTGTATTTCAGTAATTTTGTTTTACCGTTTTATTTAATTTGGGTTTTTATTTTTAAAGTTTTTTTTAAGACTTTTTGACCTAAAAATCAGCTGACTTCTATTCTGAGCCACTTAATAGCAAATATTTTCTAAAACAAATATTTTTTATTCCAATTATTTTACCATTTTATTTCATTTGTGTTTTTATTTTAAAAAATGATAATTTTAAGACTAAAAATGAGCTGACCACTATTTTAAGCCACATAGCAAATATTTCCTCATACATATATATTTATTTTACTTCAATTATTTTGTTTTACAGTTTAATTGAATTTGTTTATCATTAAAAATATATATTTTACACACTCACCTTGCGCCACCGAGTAGCACATGATGAAGTCGGCGCCGGCCGGGAGCGTGTGAACGGCGCTGGCGTCCGTCACCACCTCATTGGTCTGAATCACGCTGTCCACGGCGTCGTAGACCATCACCGGCTCGTCGTGTTTGTCGCCGCGACAGGCCTGCCGGCGGACATTTTGATTTACAGTCCGAGAGATGACCGGTCGGGCAATCACTCACCTGCCAAACGAAGATCTTGGGCTTTCCCACCAAGCTATTGCATTTGTCGCCTTTAAAAAGCGCAGTGATGCGTGGGATGCTGATTTTGCCGTCGTAAGTGTACACGTGGTCGTCTTCGCCGTGGCTCAGGAAAATCAGGAGGAAGCAGTCGGCATCCGTGTGGTCACCCTCGGCAGCTAAGCAGGAAAAAACGGATTTATTTCATAAAGATACTTGGATATTTAATATTATTGTTCAGCATCCATCTTCTCAATTCTGATTTGAATGCAACGCTTGCTCACCTTTATGGATTATTTCCAGGACTTCCTCGTTTTTTAAGTTGTCGTAAGCCGTTACGTCAAAGTTGAGAGCCTTCAACCTGAAGAGAGAAAGCGATAGTGTAAAATTGTTCTACTGTAATACAAAAATGATACCATCGAAGACAAAAAAAGCTTTTAAATAGGTTTCTTAGTTAGTTTTGGTGTCTATTCCGAGCCTCAAAACTAAGTATAATATATTATACCATTATGCTAAATGTATTAACAAAAGAAATGGCTGAATGTTATGATACCAATACCTATACCAATACCTATACCAATACCTATACCAATACCTATACCAATACCTATACCAATACCTATACCAATACCTATACCAATACCTATACCAATACCTATACCTATACCAATACCTTTAACCAATACTTTTAACCAATACCTTTAACCTATACCTTTAACCTATACCTTTAACCTATACCTTTAACCTATACCTTTAACCTATACCTTTAACCTATACCTTTAACCTATACCTTTAACCTATACCTTTAACCTATACCTTTAACCTATACCTTTAACCTATACCTTTAACCTATACCTATACCCATACCCATGCCCATACCTATACATATTTCAGCAACACGCTTATTTATTTATTCATTTACTTATTATTTATGTCTAAAATGTATTTTGCTGTGTCTGTATTCTCGCCCTCTTGCTCCTGTGTTAGTGAAATTTCCCAAATAAGGGATGAATAAAGTTATCTAATCTAATACTGTACATTCACCAAAAGAAGTTAAGGTAGGAATCTGGTAATGTAAAATTTATACATTTTTGGATAACTATAGACTAAAAATATATAGTATTTTAAGGCTTTTGGTGGCCACCAGTAGAACTGAAACTCGGTTCTTTTGGTGTATGAAGAGATAGATTTTTGTTTTCTTAAATGAGTCAGGAGTGCAATTTCCAGTCAAATCTAAAAACAAATAATACCTGTACTCCAGGTTGTAGCGATCCGTGTTGGTTCCGGGCCGGTCGTACATGCCAAGTCGCCAAAAGAAGCGCTCCTGGTTGAAAATAAGCGCCTGGCCTCGCCGTTTGTGGTCCATGCGGTATTCTACAGAGGGATCCACAAGCTTTCCGCTGTTTAAACAAGGGACATAAAACATTAAGGGACGTCACGAGCAAGTTAGCTTAAGATAAAACTGTCCCACCTTCCGAAACTGTCCGTCTCTGTGAGATCGTGGACTTGTTCCAGGACTGAAAAAGATACACATTGTGTCTTTATTTAACTCGGAATCAAACAACTGCAGAATGGAGTTTTTCTTTGTTAGGACTACAGGTGCATGAGGGTCAAGCATCCATTGTTGGGCCAGCTTAGAGCGCCTGACGTCGTCAATAGCCGACAGTCGGAGGACTACGACGTCACAACTAGGTGACGCTGTTGAGCGTGTTTTTTTTAAACTCAGGATTTTTTCTACCCTTCAAAAAACATTTTGTGCTTAAAAAAATTGCAAACTTGGTAAATTTGAAAAGAAATACGGGCTAATAAGTATTTTCTAACCATATCTTTGAAACAATTATCGTTTAGTTTACATAACTATCTAGTTATGATAATTATATCCTTTCTAGTTTGATTTGTTCTATCATAAATGACAAGGTGAGTAGTAATATGAACCCTGTTTTAAGTACAAAGAGTAATTGAACTAGAGTTTCGAGTTAACCTTTCACTTTCGAATGTTTCCCACGCAGTTTTGACGACGTGGAAATACATTTAATAGAACTTTGTTTCTGAAAATAAACTTTTAAGTACTACTTACTCGTACGGGCGTCAACGACGGTCTTGTTTTCCATGGCACCACTCGACTCTTAAAGAAAGAAATTCAACATTTAACACAAATATTACTCTCTTTGCCTTAACTTGACACTTTTGTTGTTGTTTCTAAGTTGTATTTGTTTTAGGAAAAATACTTGACAGCTCCCACGTAAAAGAAGTGACCACTATAGTAGCTAAGGCAGCCGCTTTTAACAACTTTTTCCGACTTCGACTAAAAAACCTCCGCGTTTTCCCCCTTTTTAAAAACATATCCGAGTAGGTGAGGTATGAATATAGACATCTAAATGTTGTTTTACCTATAAAGCAGTATTCTGTATTGTAGTACGTAAATTAATTGCAGCTTTGCTTCAACTCACCTTCGCCCTGACAACAGCAGTTAAATATGGTCCCGCCTCTCTGCGCTGATTGGTCAAGAGGTATGCGGTCATAAGTCGATGCTCACTGCCAATCAAAAAGGGGCTTTCCGCGTTTTCCTCAGCAACACCAGGAACTGATTTTTCCGTATCTTTTTACGTCATTATAAACAAATTTCCATGTATTTTCTGTACTAATTCATTTCAATGTCTCATTTGGTGTTGTAATCTTCTTCCCTTTGTATTTTTAATCAACCTTAACATGTTTTTACATGAACATAATGTTTAAATTGCAGTTTCTTGTGTATCTTGTTTAACAGGTTTTACTACTGTATTATATATTTTGAAATACATAAAACATTGAACTTTAAATCTCACCCCATCTGATTTTCTGAAAGGCTTTATCCTCACTAGGGTAACAGGAGACTATCCCGGCTGACTTCAGGCCAGAGGTGGAGGATACCCTGAATTGGTGGTCAGCCAATCATTGGGCACCATGGGACAAACAACCAATTACTTGTACCTAGGGGCAATTTAGAGTGTCCAATCAGCCTACCACGCATGTCTTTGGAATGTGGGAGTACCTGGAAAAAACCCACACAGGCCCGGGGAGAACATGTAAAGTTTGAAATGTATAAAAACAGTACTTCTAATTAAAATAATACATGAAGTATTCACATTAAAAGAGGTAAACAGAGAGATCTATAATCTGTCTTTTTTTTATGTAATTTATTTATCAGTTATGATTTATTTTAGGGTAAACTTGGCAAACTAGCTGTAAAAAAACAGTAAACATCACAATCACTAAATATACAACCACATTTGGTGTTAAGGACTCAAAACATTTATTATTGCAAACTAGTGTTATTGCTTAGGATAATTTTGATTGCAATGAGAGCTAAATCTATCAAATTTAGTGAAGTTATCAATGTGTTACTCCACCAATAGACCAAGTTACTGAACAACACAAACACAAAAATAAATAATTGAAAATATTTCAAATTATTTACAGTATGTCAGTCATGTGAGCTTTTCCATAGTCCAGTGTTTAAAAAGCCACAGCTCCATCCCTGAGACAGCTCGTCTTATTTCTGGAAACCCCATTTTGAATCAAGAGATCATTCACAACTCCTTCTTTACCTCGAACTGACACGCGCACGACGCCCGTTGGCTGTCCAAGTACGGTTTACATCCCAAGTGCATCACGGCGTCGAAAAGGAGTGTTACTGCAGACTCGCATGCTGTTAAAAAAAAGACACAAAAAGACGAAATAACCAAAAATATACATATTATGAACAATGGCAGGTGGTCAAACACTCTATAGCACCCTCTGTTGTCCAGTTAATGCAACAGTTGCTGTATTATGCCAATCACAACTGACATTTAGGTACAAAATGGCATTAAGACCAGATATAAAACCCACCTTGGACACTGTGGGCCAATCCCAAAGTCCGTTGCACGTTTCTGCAAATGGTCTCCAGACAGTCCTGGAATTCCTCGTCGCAGTCGTGCTTGTCGCGGCCGCACGTGTCGTAGCAGCGATCGTGCTGGTTGCAGCATTTCGTCATGGACGGAATGCCCACGTCGACCTGGATACAGAAAGTGCCATTTTGTTTTTGGATTGCTGAAACGAAACAAAGTCACTTAGAGTTTTACCTGGACACCAAAGAGTGGCGTCCCACACCCATTGGGTGGCGGCGGCTTATATCCGGGACGAGGCATTGGCTTGTAACCTGAGGAGAAGGGCAAAGGTCAACCCACAACTTCTGTTATTTTCCACCGTCTGATGAAGACATTAAGACATCAATCGAGGAGTGACAGAAATTATAGTGTTTTGGCATATCTGCTCATCTATAAATGCTATTTAATTACACTAATTAGGCCTTACCTTTCCAAAGAAAAATGAAATTATGAAGAGTCATCGCAAATCATTTTTTTTAATTGAGGGGTTGCTATACAATAATCTTAACTGTATTTTTTTAAACTGCATTACTTTAAAATAAACTTTTTAAAAGGTATGCTTACCGTCAATACACTTGAAACGACACAAGCCGTCGTCGCCGCCGAACAACTCGAGAGCCGCGTTGAGATATGAATCGATTTTATGGATGCCATTGCGGATTGTTTTAAGAGTCATTCGCCAGTCAGGCTGCTCCACTTCCTGGTCACAGCAAGATACAGACACCACAAATACGACAAAGACAACATGGCTTGTCGCTACCATGGCCAGAGGGATAAATATTCAAGCCAAAAAGGGAATAAAGTTAATGCTCTAAGCGTTTTCTTGACGGCATTTTTAACTGTGTTGTTGTTTTCTGACGGTGGCGTTCATTTCCGTGTTTCAAGAAGTCACGTGATGTATGTCGCGTTCAATTGAATTCTGGGTATTTAACACAACAAAAAGTCCGAGTGTTATTATGTAAATGTTTGTTTTATTAATTTTGGGGTAAATTGGGATATTTTGTTAGCACATTTTGAGTTTAAAAATTAATAATATTCATTATGAAAATATATAGATTTTTCACTAATCGCCACAGGTGCTTTAATTACGCTCGTCAAAGCATCATCCTTTTACGCATGCGCAACGGGTCAGCCATTTTGGATTAATCACTGTAGTTTTTTACTTGTCAAATGCACACAAACAATTTTGAGTGGTGCTGATATCAGTAGTTTATTAAGTCTGACATTCAAAATAGGAAACTCAAACAGAAGAAATGAATCAAAACAATAAGAGATAGCTGTCAATCTTATTTTTTAGTTTGGATATATATACTTCCATTCATAAAAGACTGGCATGTTCCACTTTTGACTGTTCAGGGGAAGAAGAAAAAACATTTTACAGTTAATGAAAATCTCTAGAATGAATAATTATTGTCACTTAAAAAAAACACAACACAAATATTCCTCAAAAACTGCAATAATTCAATTGATTTTTCTTTTTAGGCCAAAATAATC
This sequence comes from Stigmatopora nigra, assembly GCF_051989575.1. Classification (NCBI taxonomy): domain Eukaryota; kingdom Metazoa; phylum Chordata; class Actinopteri; order Syngnathiformes; family Syngnathidae; genus Stigmatopora; species Stigmatopora nigra. The sequence goes on from NC_135513.1 coordinate 13,827,820, forward strand.
CCCGTAAATATTGCCCTGACCCCCCTGAAAATTGTGCAATATCCACCAGGCAAGGAAGACCTCATTAGCATATTTTGGTGCTACATTACCTCCATCTTTTCAGTGCAAATGATCAAAACTAACATGCTTTCTGGCAAAAAGTCTGAAACAGAAAATGAATCCATTTATATCAACTAATTTTGGACATTGAGATAGAAAATGTACCTTATTTTTTAGAAGGGCATTGAAATCTAAAACTAAAAATGTACAGTCATTTTTAAGCAAGTAATGGAGCATAAATATCAACTTCAATCCAACCAAAGCCCAAAAATGGCAAACAGGTGAAAGCAGAAGGCACCATTTTTTTCATTTTTTTTAGTTTTTTTCTTATATATATAGATTTATCAAGAAAGGAATGCAATACAGTAAACTGTGACTTTTTCTGTACATTTATTCTGTCACTTTTTACCCACTGGGAAGGCGTTCATTCCTAGCTGGCGAAAAACGAGAAGAAAAAAAAACACAAGTTTGAATGAAAAAAGAAAGAAAAAGCGTCCTGTCATTTGGTTAACAACCTGGATTATTTACTTATAAACGAGTCAACAAAAAAATATCGGTCATCTTGTCCATCCAGCAAGTAAAATGGAAACTTGGGTTTTTCTATTGGTCACAGCAGCGAGGCCTGCCCCGTTTGTCATGTTGTTTTGAAGAAAAAAATAACAAAAATAAAAATAATAAATCCTTTTAAACTGATAAACTGACTTGGTGTCGAGCAAATTTTGAAGCAGCAGTCTCTCGGGAAAAAAAAGATGGTAGGAGGAAAAAAAAAAAAGGCAGGTTTCCCCGGGGTAAAGAGCACAATTTTTTTGCGTCTTCCAACAGTAACATAGAAAATGTGCAATGGAAGGTTAAGTCAAGGCAGATAATGTCATCTCTTGAATAATGGGCTGTTTTTTTTCTGAATCCATTTTAAAGGATAGCCAAGTCTTTCAGTTCATCCGAATGTGGCACAAGATGACTCCTGGTTTCTTCCCCAGCATGTACAAACAAAGTTGCCAGAGCAAAAAAGAAAGAAGTATTCTCAACTAAATAAGTTGGACAGGGCGCATCACATTTCCAAAGCAAAGAGGGAACGCCCCCAAAAATTGAAATAACCAAAATATGTACGTTTATACATGTAGATTTGTTGAAAGCCTCCACCTCAACGGCGCTGGGTGGTAAAGCGACCCTCGCCGAGACCCTGCGAGCCCCTCCCGATACCCGGCTTGGAGATCATGCCGCCCCTAGGCGGCGGCCCCCTGCCGTCGCGATCCCGCATCATACCGCTTCCCATGAGGTTGCGGGGACCGCCGGGTCCTCGGTCGTTGCGCCGCATGTCCCGGCGGTCGTCCATGCCGGCCGCCCGACTCTCTCGCTCGCGTGCCGCCCGGGTCTTCTTCTCTTCCACATTCAGGCGCACCTCGCCTCGGAACATGATGGGCTGCGGGGACCAATGGCAACGTTAGAATGAGGGGACAAAAAAAATAATGTCCCCAAAAATTTAATTATTTTTTTTAGTTAAACTGTTTCAATAATAGTAGTAATACTACAATACTAGTAAACTACAATACTACTTAATTAATACCACTAAATTAATACTACTAAATTAATACAATTACAATACTACTAATAAAACAGTACTACAAATTCAACTACAAAACTACTATTACTACTACTACAACAAATACTACGACTACTACAACACATACTACTACAAAAACTACAAATACTACAACACATACTACTACAAAAACTACAAATACTACAACACACTACTACAAAAACTACAAATACTACAATACTACAACACATACTACTACAAAAACTACAAATACTACAATACTACAACACATACTACTACAAAAACTACAAATACTACAATACTACAACAAATACTACAATACTACTACAAATACTACTACAAATACTACTACAAATACTACCACAAATACTACCATCAGGTTACATTATTGTTGCCATTGACGTCGAGGAAATAGTTCTCATTTGGAGCTCCATTTCATGAAATTGGCCTCATGTAGAACATTATTATTATTATTTTTATATCTAAATAGGGGGTAAAAGTGGTTGGGAACCTAACGCAAATCACCATCCAGTGCGTCGTAAGGGGGGGTTAATGAAAAGTGTATACATGCCCCGTCTACCTTGGCCCCAAGGATTTTCTGCACCGGATCCGAGTCGTCAAACACCACAAATCCAAAGTTGGGCAGCTTCCCACTGATGGCTTTGGTGTTGATGCGCAGTTCCACCACCGTCCCATAGGCTGCAAAAACAAAAACAGACTAAGCAATGGACCCTAAACTCAATAAGTCTCTGTCGTACTCATGAAAAAGTCTTTGAGCTCATTCTCGTCGATGTCGTGCGGGAGGTTGCCCACGAAAAGCTGGTGGCTATCGGGGTAGCGGACAGTTCGCCGCATGTCCATTTCGCCCGATTCGCCTTCACCCCTCCCACCTGAAAAAAAAAAAAGTAAAAGAATCCGTAAATTGACCCCCCACGGGTCTCACTTCAAAATAGATTTCATGTTAATTACTGAGTTAGACTTAACATTTTAACTGAAATAAAAAATGCTGACATTTTTATAACTCAAATGGAGCTTCCCATTTACCTTTGTTAACAAAACTCAGGTGTGGTTTTCCCATTTGTGAGTCTGACAGTCTCTCATCTATGGATAAATGCAAACATTCAGCCAAAATTAAGATATCTCTTGACATTTTGATAGACTCCCATGGACGAAAACGAATGATTGGAGGTGGGCGGGGTCCCTACCGGGTCGAGGGCCTCGTGGGAGGAAGGCGGGTCTGTCGCGAGTCCGCTGGTCCCTAGGTCGAAGCAACGTCCCCTGCGTTTCCGACTTGGGGTCCACTCGGGCCTACGTTTGCCATAAAACACTATTAAATGCGTCTAAATCAGGGATGTCAAACATACTGCCCGCGGGCCCGTCTGGTGGTTTGGTACAGCCCGGACAAGAAAGCTGCATTGTATTAAAAAAATATGATTTTTCTTTTAAAATTGTAGTTCTTGTATTATCCTCTAGGGGGCGCAGTGTTTTAGTACGTGCAGACAACATGAATTGACATTTATTTATGTTCTTATGTTATTCTCTTGGTCATAATATATTGTTCATAATGTAACAGGAAAATTCTGTTAATAAACATTTTGATAATTTACTCATTCTTTGCACTAATTATTAGTATTAGTGACTAATACAAAGGGAAAAAAATTGGGCTTATTGTTAGTTCTATGTCATTTTGGAATGAGAACCCTTACTTGTGAGATGGGAGCTTTGACAACATGGGGAGGGATTCCAGAGGCGGCACCAGACGGAGGCAGGTTCTTGCTGGTCACCGACGCCCACGAGAAAGTCTACAAAGGAATGCCGACATCCCATATTCTGTGAAAATCTTGTACATTGGTAAACCCGGCAGGAAGAATTTGATTCCCACCTTGGGGGGCTCCTGCACGTGAGGCGGAGACTCGGCCGGGGGGGCTGGAGAGGGAGATTTTTCCTCCATTTCTTCAGTGACCTTTTCGTCCGCTTCTGGTTTGACCTCCTCCACCTTGGGTTCAGGCTCCAGTTCGGGTTCTGGTTCGGGTTCCGGAGCCGGTTCGTCCATAGGTTCTTCCAAGCCGTTACTGTGGAGCGGGAGGATAAAAGGGGAGGAGCTTAGAGTGAGCAGAAATGAGTTGAAGAGGAATAGGAAGGGTAGACACATACGCCACGGGGTGAGACTCATAGTAGGGGGCGCTGTTGGGGCTCTCTTGCAGAGGCTCGGGGGACGGTGGCCTCTGCCTCTCTTCTGGCTCCTCTTCTACTTCCTCCTCCGATTCTGAGGGAAAACAACGGCATTAGATTTTCCAAAATGATTTTTTAACTAAAAAATTGATTAAAAAATGACAATTATTGATTTTAAAAAAAGGTTGAAAGTCTGGAAATCAAATATACATCTATAATCTTTATTTGAAATTGATCCTAAAACAGAAAGTCAGCACTCATATCATTTACTTTCCCGGGCCACAAAAATCATGCGCCGGGGCCACATTTGGCCCCCGGGCCGCCACTTGAACACACGTAGCATGAAATGAAGAAAATCTCGAAACCTTACCCTCGTCTAGCTCGGCTTCCGAGTCGCAAAACACTTCGTCCTCGTAGCGGAAGATGTCGTTGTGCACGTAGAACTTGTTGGCCACGGAACCCTGGCAATTTCAAAAAATCCATTTTCATCCTGACTTGCCTACTTGAAGCTACCGAGAGAGATTCTCCAGTACCTCTGGGGCCAGGACGAAAGTCTGCATGAACTTCCGCATGGGCTGCCCGCTATTGGAGAGCTCTCCGAGAACTTGCACCACCACGCCATCGCTGAGTGTGGCGTGGGCGTCCACCAGCCTGATCTTGGTGTGGCACTCGCTGAACTGCAGGGACATGACTTTCTTGTGGATTTCCTGAAAAACACAGTTGTCAATCAGCTACAAATTGAAATGCCATCAAGATAGAGACCCACCGTTTGCCCATAAACTGCTTCAGCCAGCTTTCCGTTTGGATCGAGACCTCCATGAACGTAGGAAGAGTTCCTCCTCCCGTAGAACCTGAGAAGTTAAAGAGTTCATGTATACATACCCGGTCTTCATACAGACTCCAAGATAATTAATTACCTGTGAAGGAAGTCTGGTGCCTTGTTCAATAGTGTGTAATACTGCCTCACAAACTCCCGCCCGACAAGCAGGGGACTCGGCTTCTCCATCACCATTTCTTTGGTAAACAATATTAAGTGCTGCAAAGTGAGGGAGAAAAATGCAGATTAATATTTTCTGATTTGTTATGGTCGAGAAATGTGGAAGTAAAAGCCAGTTATTCCCCAAATCAGAAGAAAATAGCAAAATCGCTCCGTCTAGTTTGAGGACAAGAAAATCTGCGATTCTTCTTCGTCGCCGACTTGAAAAGCAACTGTTTGTGGTAAAGCGCCGCCCTGCAGGCCTAACACCGCAATTGCAACAAATGCAACATTTAATAATTAACAGTTTTTCACTTATGAGTAGCACGACGTCAAATTCCACCGAGGGGAGTCATACGACAATTTATCATTCAGGGAAAATTACCTTTAAATAAAATTAATCTTTAAAAAAAGGTTCTTTGTTCCACTAGGGCCGCATCACTGGCACAACAGCTGACATGGATGCTATATTGAAAGCTAACTGTACCGTCGCGTATTATCAGTGAAACAAAGGAAAGACTAACAAAATTCCACACAATCTTTTCTCCCCCAAAAGCCAGTTATTATCTTTATTAGGATAAAAAAGTGTAAGTTCTCAAGCACACTGCGGCTGCTATTGCGGTGGCCTACATGCACAAATGAAGCCTCTCTGTAGCATGTCATTTATTTATCAGTGAAAACGACCTCCGGTGGATTTGTCGCTGGCAATATTCATTAAAAAATACAATAACAAAGCGTAATATTTTGGTAACTTCCGTGTGTGATAAACAAAATGCTCCCCCTTCTCCTCCTCCTCCCACAAGAACCACCCGGCTATCCCATGCTAACGCTAACTTGTGGCGTCGTCCTTATTTCTTTTAGTCTTGGCCGCCTCGGGTTTACATTTAATAGCATTTTGGCTATCTTATACATTTTATACGCGTTTATATATAAACGCATGCACGAATAGTCTTATAATACGGGCAGAAAGGCACTCAAAATGAACAATAAATACAAATGAACACGACAACATCCGCAAACGACACAATAGAAAGCAAAGGTAACTGGTGTAACGTCTTATCAATACAAGACAGTGCTTCGATTACATTGTCAATCATTTTGATTTAAAATACGTTTTTTTAAACAAATATAGTGATCAACTTGGCTCCCAAGCCTCAACTTATTTAAGTGTAGTACAGCCAAAAAAATACCTACAAATCCGGACAATTACCAACTGATGTGGCGTGTTTAGACACATAAAATACTAATTGTAGAACACATTAAATCAACTTCGAGCTCCTCTAAGAAATCAGTTTGACGAACAATGCGGCTAAAGTTAGCATTTAGCTCAACAGCCAGTAGTAACATTTGGGAAGAGGAAAGATGAAGCTAACTTACCGTGTGAAAGACCTATATCTATGTAGGCAGAATGGGTAATATGGTAATATTAATTAGGAATAAAAGCACAATTTAACCGCAAATTCGCAGTCAGGTGCTTGTGGTCCACTAACCCACGATTTATGACCCCAGATGTATGAGATTGAACATTTAATAAAGCAATAGGTTCGGTTTATTGTTTTAGCCTTGCGTTTTGGAACGGGAAACCCCGGGTTCATAGCCTCAACCAATCAGTAGCTTGTAATTACTGACGACATGTTGACGACATTTATATGGCTCCACCCCATAAATCTCTGCCAGACGGCAATTTAACATTGGAAACCGTATGTTTGTTTTTTTCTTTTTCAACATTTATAGTGGATACATCTGTATTAATTACGTGTTTGTGATAGTTTCTATTAAATTTATTTCCTAATTATTGACGTTTTTTTTGCAAATTGGCCTCCCCCCACAAGCTCAATGATGATACGATTTATCTTTCATAAAACTTTGTTTTAAATCTAAATTGTATTTAAAAAAACAACAAAAACAACCCCCGCAACACTTGTGAGGATAAGAGGTGCTGAAAATGAATCAATTGCCAATTTTACAGCCTTTTGGCAAATTGACCACTGAACTGGTCGTCATAGCAACCGCTCAGCAATATCCACGGTATCTAACTTTAGTGAAATGTGTGCCAATTATTTGAATAAACAAACATTATTTTCAGGTTAATACAAGGTTTACAAATGGTTCACTGTTTGTAAAACTTTAACTGGCTAATTGTGATTTAGTTGGTTGCCATAGTAACCTATCAGCAACACACTAAGTGATGTAATATCACTTCATCTAAATTAATACAAGGGGAGAAAACACATTTTCAACAATAAAATGTTACATTCACACGAAAATAAAGACAAATAGATAAATCAATGTAAGTATTTAAACTGAAATTGTAATTATTAAGTAGTAATGGTAATAATATAAAGTAGTTATAAGTATTAGTTGTTATTATTAGTAGTTATAAAGTAAGTTATACGATTTTAAGGGACGATTTGGCTCCTTTATCCATGATTTTAGTCAATGCTTTTCTCTTCATGTAACCCGAGAATGTGACTGTTTTTTGGGGGGGAGTTCGGCCAATGAACAAGATGGCTGTCTCGGAACGAGAACTTTTTTCTCGCTCTTGTCTTTTTCTCACAAACGCGACGATTTGCCGATCTTATTAGCGTCTTGAGAAGAGAACAACAACAACGAAACTACAACTCAGAGTTTTCTTAGCCAATTTTCTGAGTGTTTTCTTTTAGGCGAAAGTACGGCATTTTAGAGCCCGGACTACTTTGGAAGGTTTTTTTTCCAACGACGTCGACTTTTTTTAGAACAAGAATGAACCAATTCACCAACTGGAATAAGTAACATTTTTTTCTTCTTTTACTTGATTTGTAGTTCTTTCTAACTTTTAATCAGTTTTGAGTAGTGTCGTCATTTTCCAGCTGTTAAATCCATCCGCGACGTAGTGAAAAAGTAGTCCGACTACCATGAGCTCATCTCGGGTAAAACCCCAGCATAGTGCCCGTTCCTCGGGTTCCCCCGAGGTGAATGAGGGTATCGAGATGGAAAACATCCAGCGGGAGCATCACAACGACACGTCGGCGTCTAGAGGAACATCCGCTGGTGCTCCGTTATCCCCCTCCAGACAAGCCTGGAGCCGCGACAATCCGGGCTTCGAGCCCGGCGACGAGATCATGGCAGCGGACTGGCCCCCGGCCAGCCCCGGGAGGAGGTCGGCGTCCACGGCCTCGAGCACCAGCAGCTGCAGCAGCGGTCTGGGTAGCTACAATGTCGGTGGTGGAGGAACTGGAGGAGCTGGAGGAGGTGGAGGAGGTGGAAACCCTCACATCCACGGTGGAAGTGCCTACCCGAGTCCGAGTGAGGACGATGGGCAGCGGGGAAGGGGACAGCACAGCAGCTGTATGAAGCAAATACTCCATAAAATTAGAAGTAAGACACACTAAATTTACTTGGAAAAGTTTCTTAAACATAGTAATTGCATTTCTTTATATTCCTTGTAATTTTTTAAATTTATTTTTATATTTGTTTAATGGATTTATTGTAAATAAGGCGAAAGTACTAGTACTTTTTTTCCAAGTACACTTTGGTCGCTGAAATTCACTTTTAGGATTAAAATCAAGGTGCATTGTATTCATATATTAATGTTGAAAAAAACGACAGCACATTAATAATTATAATCATTAACACGTTATGAAAATATGATTAAGCTGGTCTCGTACAAGTTTAGCTGTAGGCTGCATTCTGTTGCACTTCTCGAGTTTACCGCTAGAGGGAAATGATGTACTCAGCAAAACGACATGTAAAATTAGACTATCAATATTTTGCTTTTTGCTCATTTTAATTGGATTATTGCTTAATTAATGGAAAGGGTGACGTGATAATTTTAGTTTAATCTTAACTTTTGTTGTTATCAGCACCTAAACTGTTAGTTTTCAAATTGGGAGAGCTCAAATTAGACTACATTTAGTCCAAAATGTCCTTTTAACCTGTATTTTGCGTCTCAATTGCAGTTCTATGGGGCACTGAACTGATGGAGGACAACGACAGCAGTCGAGAGCGCTACCTATGCAACGTCTTGCGAGAGATGCTTACCTACGTGGCCTTCCTCATCACCGTTTGCGTCCGTAAGTCAACATTTCCACTCATTTAGAACTGACAAAAACAACAACAACAAGAAAAATCACTGTAAATGAACGGAGCGTTCACAATGACGCGACCGGGAGATCCAATTACGTGCCGGATGGTCACGGTTTGGTTTTGCTCTTTTAATTTTGCTGCTTTAGTCAGAAAAAAATGCCAATTTGTGGTGAAGGGAAAAAGTTTCCTGGCACGTTTAACTAGTCGAGCTGGAGAAGTGCTTCTTTTTTTTCTTAAAATTGGACATGTATTTGTTTTGAATCAAAGTGGCCTGTTTTATATTATTATGCAATATTAAAAAAATCAAAGTAAGCTCCTATTTGAATATTTGTATGTGTGTGTGTGTTTAAAATGTTACGCAGTGACGTACGGAATGGTGAGCGCCAACATGTATTACTACACCAAAGTCATGTCGCAGCTTTTCTTGGACACGCCCCTTTCCCATGGAGATCCAACCACGTTTCGGAGTCTTTCGACCATGGATGACTTTTGGAAGGTACATTCCGTGATTCTCAAAGTCACTATTAGTCGTGTTAGCCATAAAAAAGATAACATTGTGCATTCGTGTTAGCCATAAAAAGCTAACATTGTTGTTAGCCATAAAAAAGTTACCATTGTGCGTTTGTGTTAGCTATAAAGAAGCTAACATTGTGCGTTCATGTTAGCCATAAAAAGCTAACATCATGCGTTCGTTTTAGCCATAAAAAAGCTAACATCGTGCGTTTGTGTTAGCTATAAAAAAAAAAAAGCTAATATAAGCTTTGAGCCCATTTTTAAGCTACTTTTGGGTCACTTTCTGTACATTTTGAATCATTTCCGACACATTTTTTTGGTTACTTTGTGTTGTCATGGCGCCGTTTTGACTATAGGGGGCGAAAGAAACGAATATGACTGCAAATAAGAAATTAAGCAAAGCACACAGTCAAACATAGAAGTCACAAAATTATAGTTTTACAATAATAATTACAACAATACTGATTTGACTGTATTTACGGTACGAATGAGCTACAAAGTCAGGCCAGAGCACCCCCGCGCACCACATATTTGACAACCCCTTGCCTCATCTCCCCCCTACCAGTTCACAGAAGGACCATTTCTCCACGGCATGTACTGGGAAGTATGGTACAACAACAAAAGCCTCCCCGAGAACCACAGCCTGATCTTCTACGAGAACCTCCTCCTGGGGGTGCCGCGTCTGCGTCAGGTCAAAGTTCGCAACGCCTCATGTAGCGTCCACGAGGACCTACGCGAGCGAGTGCGTGACTGCTACGACGTATACACGCGCGCCAACGAGGACGCCGCCCCGTTCGGGCCAGGCAACGGAAGCGCCTGGACGTACGCGGTGGACGCCGGCGGCGCTCGTTGGGGACGGGTGTCCAAATATGGCGGCGGGGGGTACTACCGAGACCTGGCCCGGACGGCCGAGGAGTCGGAGGCTCGTTTACGCTTCCTGAAAGAAAACTTGTGGCTGGATAGAGGCACCAGAGCCGTTTTCCTGGATTTTGCGGTCTACAATGCCAACATCAACCTTTTCTGCATCGTCAGGTAAACTTTTATTAGAGTTTAATTGATTTTATTGTCATTAAATTGAGTGATTTTGGTGTCATGATACAAGTATAATGAAATTTAAAATGTCACCACCAAGTGCACAAATAACAACAACAAACAAAGAGATGGATAAAAAATAATCAACATTTATTTACGACTTAAGTCACTGGTGTCAAAGTGGCGGCCCGCGGGCTAAATCTGGCCCGTCGCTTCATTTTGTGCGGTCCGGGAAAGTAAATCATGAGTTTCTATTTTAAGATCAATTTTTCTACCATCTCTGATTGCCTAGTTATGAAGTTTAACATCTGAATTTTGGCCCTTCACCATCCTATTTTTCCAGGTTGTTGGTGGAATTCCCAGCCACAGGCGGTACATTGACATCCTGGCACTTCCAAACCGTGCGACTCCTCCGCTACGTATCCAGCTGGGACTACTTTGTAGGACTTTGCGAGGTCACCTTCTGCCTCTTCATCCTTTACTACATCGTAGAGGAGGCGCTAGAGATCCGAATACACCGCCTACATTATTTCCGCAATCTGTGGAACTGCTTGGACACCGTCATCGTTGGCGTATGTTTCCCCGTCTTCGGCGTGGACGCTCACCACGGTCCTTAATTTTGTAATCCGAATTTGCAGATGAGCCTGGTGGCCATCATCATGAACATAACCAGGACGGCCATGGCTAGCAACTTACTGAAGACCTTGTTGGAGAACTATGGTAGCTATGCTAACTTTGAGCCGCTGGCTAACTTGCAGTTTCAGTTCAACAACATGGTGGCAGTCATTGTCTTCTTCTCTTGGGTTAAGGTAAACAAAAATCGATTTTCTTACAAAAGCGAGTCATACTCAGGTTGATTTTAGTATTCTGTACAGTGGTACCTCTACTTACAAATGTGTAACTCTACATAAGAAATGTTCAAGTCACAAAACGAGTCATTGGTTGATAGTTGGACATTTTGACGTACGTCGGTATTGGCATTTTAAAAATATATATATATATATTAGTGCAAAAATTGTATTTTAGGGTTTTTACATGGAAAAAATGTGACTCTACTTACGAAAAATTCAAGTAGGGGCAACATTTTGTTAGTAGAATGCGATTCTACTTATGAAAAATTCAAGTAGGGGCAACATTTTGCAAGTAAAATGCGACTCTACTTACAAAAAATTCAAGTAGGGGCAACATTTTGTAAGTAGAATGTGACTCTACTTGTGAAAAATTCAAGTCAGGCAACTTTTTGTAAGTAGAGGTATCACAAAATTTCCATTCCATTTCTCCTCGTGTTAGCAAATCTGTTCCTCACCTAATCCTGACCTGACATCCAATTGGTCCATTTTCTTCAGCTCTTCAAGTTCATCAACTTCAACAAAACCATGAGTCAGCTGACAGGCACCATGTCCCGCTGTGCTAAAGATCTCCTGGGTTTTGCCATCATGTTCTTCATCATCTTCCTGGCATACGCACAACTGGCCTATCTACTCTTCGGAACCCAAGTCCAGGACTTTAGCAGCTTCCAAGCTAGCATGTATGCAAAAAATCTTCTGGCCATTCCTTAGAAATTGGTTCAAAACTCTGTTTTTTCCACAGCCTGACTCAATTCCGCATCATCCTGGGAGACTTTGAGTTCTCGGAAATCGAGGAAGCCAACCCGGTGTTGGGCCCAGTCTACTTCAGTACCTTCGTCTTCTTCATCTTCTTCATTCTGATGGTGAGGGCCACCCTCTGGAAGCCTTCGGAATAACAATCTGATGCCAATTTCCCCCCACAGAATGTTTTCCTGGCCATCATCAACGACACATACTCGGAGGTGAAGGCGGATACGTCACAGCAAAGATCCGAAATGGAGATGAGTGATTTCATCAAGAAGGTAGAGATGATCGCTTCTTCTCGGGGTCTTCGGGGGGTGCCAAAATGATTAAAAAAATGAGGTCATATTTTGACAGGGTTGCGATAAAGCCCTGATGAAGCTGAGGCTGAAGAAGACGGCGGTGGACGACATTTCGGAGAGTTTGCGGCAGGCTGGCGGGAAGCTCAATTTGGGGGAATTGCGGCAGCATTTGAAGGGGTGAGAATGAACGTAAATTGAGTCCCAGGGTGTCAGACCATTTTAGTTATAATATTTAGATGCTTTTTATTTTAGAAATGGATTAAAATAACTGGATTAAAAGCCCTGAATATTCCGTTTTTTATAGATCTAAAACAATGTTTATTTTAGCTTTTTTTAAGATATACTTTTAGATTTTACAAAATGATTTTTGAACTAAAAACACAGAAAAAATGGATTAAAAATGTCAACTATTGATTTAAAAGGGGGAAATCAAGAAATTTAATATACATCTATACTCTTCAATTTAATTTGATCCTAAAACAGAAAGTCAGCACTCATGATTTACTTTCCCGGGCCGCACAATATGATGCAGCGGCCCAGATTTGGCCCCCGGGCCGCCACTTTGACACCAGTAGTGAATTCGCAATAGTCGAGGGATTACTGTAATAATGCCTTTTCGGAACAGGAAAGGCCACTCGGACACCGAGATCCAGGCCATCTTCGCTAAATACGAGCACGATGGCGACCAGGAGCTAACGGAACACGACCACCAGCAGATGAGAGACGACCTGGAGAAAGAACGAGTCTGTACCTCCAACAACGCCCCCCATCTGCAACTCCCGAGTTGTAATTTTCTCCATTTTGTCACTTTTCCAGGACGACTTGGATCTGGAGCGTGCCTCGCTAACACGAGCCTGCGTCGCTCGGGGTTTCCCTCGCACCCAAGACGACTCTGAGGAAGACGACGATGAAGACAGCGGGCATAGCTCGCGTCGCCGCGGCAGCAGCTCGGGGGGCGTGTCCTACGAGGAATTCCAAGTGTAAGGGAACGCCGTTTTGGGTCCATGGCGTTCGCTACTTACGCCGAATCTTCTTTTTTTGACAGCCTGGTGAGGCGCGTGGACCGAATGGAGCACTCGGTAGGAAGCATCGTGTCCAAAATTGACGCCGTCATCGTCAAGCTGGAGACGGTGGAGAGGGTTAACGTCAAGAGGAGGGACGTGCTGGGGCGGCTCTTCGAGGGCGCCGCAGAGGTAGGATCAGATAGCCCAGGTTGGTTGGAAAAAATCTCACTTTCATCGTAATCTAGGAGGAGCGGAATGCGGATGCTCGTAGCGAACAAGAGCGACTGGTCCGCGAAGAACTGGAGCGCTGGGAGTCGGACGACATCTCGGCCCACACCCCGCGACCCCGTGCACGACCCCCTTCTTCGCTTTCGTTAGACGGTGCCGACGCAAGTGCGCATGTGTAAAAAGTTATCCCGTCTGGTGAATATATTTTTTTAATATACAATCACGTGGTTCTTATTGTCCCTCTGCTGTGATTTTAAATGTGTTAATCTTAAATTGGCGTCCAATCCATTTGAAGGGGGAATGAATGGACGTAAAATGGCAGACAGTTAGTTAAAATGCCAAAGTCGTTGTTATAATTAATGAAATTGGCTTTGGACAAGCAATATGGAAGATTTGTGGCCAAAATTTAAATATTTCAACATCTCAAATTGTTACTGGGATTTTTTAATGGTGCCCCTTTGCTCACAAATTGAGGCTAACGCTTTTGTTTTGTATCCCATTCAAATGTCAACAAGGGGAAGCTAGCTGGCTCGCTTGCTAACCCTATAGCGCCAGTGTATTTTACTGCAGTTTCACCACAAAAACAATACACAGCACGTTTATCACTTGTTCAACGCACTCTTGGGGACAACATTCGGATTAAAACAACATAATAGAATACTATAGGCGACGCCAGTTAAAGCCTCGACTGGGGTTCCATCGCTATTGTTAGCTAGCGCTTGCTAGCTACCCAACGTCAGTTTACTGCAACTTTGCTCACAACACTCAGAACATTGTTCACGACATTCGACACTTGGTTGAATTAGTTTTAAGAATATAATAAGAAAACAAGTCTACTCACCAGCTGCATCCACTTCCACCTTTGTGTATATTTAATGTAGTAGTCAAAGAAGTTATCTGGTAATTGGCTGGGTGTCATCCATTGTAAACAATTAAGAAAAAGGGAACATCTGGGGTTAATCATTGAGAAAATGTTTATTTTAAACTGCTCATTTATTGTATGTTATGATATTGGGGCCATTACATGAACAATTAAAGTCCAAATCTTCCATATTGATCCTTTAACAAGCCACAGCCTCGTGATTACCACTTTGAACCACAGGAGGGCGGGCGTTTACCACTTTTCGACGAAGAAGATAAATGTCTTGATTGTAAAATCGATGTTAATGGCAGTCTTCTTCAATTTTTGTTGATTTTAATCCACAATTGTCATATCAAAGCTTCCAATGAAGTTTCTTTTTATTATTATTATAATGATAACATGCACAAAAACGTGTAACTTGAAACAAACTTCGATTTGGAGTGCAACTAGTGTTCATGGGAAGCCCATGCATTTATATTTTACCCTATGCCTTAATATTTTATCCTTTTTTAATTGTGTTTATCAAATAAAGGAGTGCTTGGGACATTTTTAATTGGAGACAAAGCGTGTGGTGAATTTAATTTGTATTGTATAATTTTTTATACATCAAAATCATATTATTCATTATTTATTATTAACCAAAATTGCTGTAGTAATAACCCACGAAACTATTATACTATATATACTGTACTATTTTGATAATTATTTTTTTTACAAGTGATTTCTAAATTATATTCCACATTTTATTTTTTCTAATTGAATTTATATAATTTTTATGCTCTACTATTCAATTAAACAATTATTTGGGATTTTTTTGTATCATACTTTTGATTTCTGAGTGTTGGAAAATATTTTTATCATATTACATATTTATAGAGCTAATTTAAGTGCAAAATAATATTTAAATGCAAAAACAAGGTCATTTTGCGATCCTAAAAACATTAAAAAAACACACCATATTTATACATGAATATATTGATAAATAGAATATATAAAGTGCAATAATAATCATAAAACAAGTAATTTTAACCTACAAGTGCTGTTTAAATGACTAAGAAAAAAAGTTATATATAATATATGAAGACTTTTCTCACTGTTAAGTGAACTTCTTGACGTAGCGAAGTTTGACGTAAGAAATCAAGAGGAAGATGGCGGCCATGATGAGCAAGGCCAAGTGGTTTTCCCACAATCCCCAGCTGTCATAGCGGATGCCCAAATAGTCCAGGTACTGCTCTCCCGTGCACCTAAAACAAAAGACACGACTCAGGAAAAATATGGGGAAAAGGAAACGCCCCCTTTTTAGCCCCACTTACGTCGGTCCGGCAGTTGACGAGCTGCAGTTGCCGTCGGCAACGACGACAGTGGCGGAGGTGGTCGCGTTCTGGCAGAAGTTTAAGCCCACAAACTCGTTGATTTTAAGAGCCTGGAAGATTGCAAAGTATACAGTCATCGTCACAAAAAAAAAAAAAAAAAAAAAAAAAATGAATTAACAGAAAAAAACGTGAATACTATATAATTTAATAATTAAATAAATACATCTTCAAGGTCTGAACAGGTAAAAGTTAAACAAAACATACATAATATATAGATAAAATTGTAAAAATGTATATGATATTGTATCAAGTACAAAATGTAATTATATGAATTATTGACAAGACAAATAATTAAAAAACAAAATAAAACCTATAAAAAAAAAGTTAAATCTTTAGTGCCAGTTCTATAAATTCAGTCAACCACACACACAAAAAAATACTTTTTAAACACAATTTAAAAAAAAAATACAAGCGCAAAAACTTAAAACGTATAAAAAATATATCATTAAAAAAACAACAGCTAATTTTGAAACAAAAAGCAGGTCACCCCACACTCACCGCGAGCCCATAGCGAGGAATACTCAAGTACTTGAGCCAAGCCAGCCAGTCCACAATACTCGGAAGGTTGACCAGGAGACCTGAAAAGATCTACCCCAACAAAAAAAATCAATAAAAAATACAAAAACACTTTGCCATCGGACCTATCCAACACCCTCACCATCATGAAGACAAAAGTGATGGTCAGGAAGACATTGGCGAGCGCCACCTCCGTCTGATCCGCCGAAATGGCCATGGTCAAGGCGGTGGCCGCGTACGCCACTAGCGTCACCGTCATGGTGAAGACGGCAAAGGCCGAGGCGCCCTGCTTCAACCCTGGATAAAACGATAAAGTCCTCAAGGAGGCGTCTCGGGGAGAGTTGGTTTAGAGCCCGCCTACCTACCGATGGTAAAATAAACGCCACAACTGAAAAGGACGGAAGTGAAGGTCCGCAAGGCCATGTCGGACAAAACCTTGGACAAGAAGTACACGGACACTCTGTAGTAACCGCTGATGTACTCGTGTCTGACAAAAAAAGATGGGTTATTCTTTTTAGACGGGAAAAACATGGTCATTGGACGTTATGTGACGAGGGCAACAACGTACGCAAAGAGCTTGCGCTCGGCGATGAAGAGTTCGGCTGCCGACACGGTGCTGAAACATTGGTTGGTGGTGATGAAGAAGAGCGCCCCCATCCTGGAAAGGGAGGGAAAGGAGGTGAGTTTCCACCGGGTGACCCCGTGGATGTGCGATGTGCCGTTTAAGAGGATTACTCAGGCCACATAAAAGAATGCAATGCAATGCAATGCTATGCTTATAGCCCAGTTTATGCATTCTGTACATTCAACATTATTAACCCTTGAGCTGTATATAAAATTGCATTATATATACACACACACAAAAGGCTCTATTTTCCTCCTTTACGTCATTTTCAAATGTTGTGGAGACCATTTACTATCTAAATATTCAAGTATTAGCTTTTGGAGATTATTCGTATATTTATTAGGAATATTTTTCTTTAATTTAAAGTTTAAAAGACAAGAAAAGTCCGTAAAATGTTCACCTGGACTTTTTTTTTTCTGTTTCTGCACTTTTGTTTTCCCTTCTTCAGCTTTTTATTAATTAATTATTAATTATTTTAGGCAAAATATTGGCAATATTGCCTTTTTACTCACCTGTTCTGTATGCCGCTTTGGTCGTCTTTCACCCGGAAGAAAATGGCGCCCACAATTAGTGCCAAGAAAATGTGTACCCCAACCTATGTAAAAATAAAAATAAAAAATGAAAGTTGTAAGAATCTTAAAAACATGCTGTAATACATATCATTTAAAAAAATAATGACATTGAATAAACATATAACTAATAGTAAAAAAAAACTGATATTTTTGTTGATTTTCCCAAAAAACTTGCAGAATTTTTTTTTTTTTAATCTTGCTGATCAGGCGCATAACATTTCAAAGCAAGAAACGGCGATCCTGCCATGACCCCGCCCTCCCTCACCCAGGCGTCGAGATCTTACGGCCGGATTTGACGGCGAAGGAGTGAGAAAGGCGCAAAAGAGCGCGGCCTTTAATCCGGACAACTGACACATTATGACAGGCCTAAGCGGTTCCCAGGGGTGGAAGGGGATCAGCCAATAAGCTCCCAGCGACGGATGGCGACGCCGTCATGTGACGCGCCGGCCGCAACGCCAACGGCCGGCCGGCCGTTGGCGTTGGCGGGGCTCCGGGCTCGGGCCAGATGTGACACCGGAGCCCGAGGGAGGCGAGAGTCGGGTCACGGCAGTCGCCAAAGCCGATTACGGCACCCACGCCGCCCCGATCCGGATTATTAAGGGGGCGCAAGGGGTGGGGGGAGGGGTTACCCACTCTGATCTGGGCCCAATTGCCCGTTAATAATTCTTAAAGTGAGGCGACTTCTCAAAGGCTTTGAAAAGTGGGCCCGATGCCCAGCGGGCGCCTACCTGGGCCGCCGACGTCTGCGGGTTCAGCAGGAGGTTCCGGAAGGTTCTGCGCAGAACCCAACGTAGCTGTTGCCCGAATGAGGTGTTGTAGGTGACGGCGCGGGGGGGTGGCGAGGTTGACGGCGAGCGCTTTTTGTCCTGGGTGATGCCGGCCAGTTGGGTTAGCGTGTCGCCGTAGTAGCTGCTTTTTTTGTATTCCGATGCCAGGCGCTCCTCCGTAGACGGGCGCGAGACCGATGATGTGGGGTCGAAATCTAAAATGGAGGAGGTCGTTAAGTGACGTTTGCTGGGTCCGGGGGGCGGGAATGGGAAAGGGAAAAAGGGTGGAAAAGGGAAAACAAAAAGGGGTGGATGTGGGAAAACAAAAAGGGGTGGATGTGGGAAAACAAAAAGGGTGGATGGGGGAAAACATTATTAGGAATAAGGGAAAACAAGAATAGAGAAGAGAGAGCGAAAGGCAAAGGAAGGAAGGGGGATAAGAAAAGAGCTGGAAAAGGGAAAAAGGTTGGAAAAGGGAAAAAGGGTGGAAAAGGGAAAAAGGGTGGAAAAGGGGAAAAAAGACATTGATATTAAGGGAAATCAAGGCGAGAGGAGAGAGAAAGGCAAAGGAAGGAGGGGGGTAAGAAAAAGGGTGGAAAAGGGAGATGAATGGAGAAGAGAAAATTCAAAAAGGGAGGAAAAGGGAAAACCAAGAAGATGGAGGAAGAAAAGGGAAATTCTGGACAAAAATTAAAGGCTAGAAGAAACAAACTAAGAGGGAAAACAAGTGTCTAAATATAAAAAAATGGATGGGTGTGGGAAAGCTAAATGATGGAAAAGGGAAAAAAGAGGACAAACAAAAGACTGAATAGTGAATACCTGACATTGACAAAAATCACCTTGAGAAAGATTGACTTTGGCCAAGCTGGCAAAGTCTCCATTGATCACGTCCAGAAAAAAGTCTGCTGGGTTGTTGTGGGGCTCACAGGAATACCCTGAAAAACAGCAAAATCAGGTCAAATAAGCAACTTTGTGTACTCCCATGTAAGTCTACGGACTTTAAAAACAAATTAAAGGCTCACCTATATCGGCAAAGTAGTCCAAGGCATTTGGCGCCGGTCCGTGGTACACCATCTTGCCTCCCACCAGCAAGGTGAGCGCATCAAAAAGTCTGTAGATGGAGTAGCGAGGCTGGTGGATGGACATGATGATGGTTCGACCCCGGTCGGCCATCCTGCACCAAAAACCAGACATATTTCATCCATTAATTGGCTAAACGTACCTCGCCGCCATCCATTCTTACCTGCGAAGCAAGAGCAGCACCGAATTGGCGGTGCTGGCGTCCAATCCCGTGGTGGGCTCGTCCAAGAAGAGCACGGGTGGGTCGATGATTAGCTCCATCCCGATGTTGGTACGCTTCCTTTCGCCGCCTGACACGCCGCGAGTGGTCCAAGCGCCCACTTCGCAGTCGGCGACTTTGCTCAAGCCCAGTTCTGCGATCATTTGGTCCACTCGAGAGTCTTTTTCGCGCTCTGATACGCCTGCGGGAAGGCGTAGAGCGGCGGAGAAGCGCAGATTTTCACGTACGGTTAATGTACCCATCACTACGTCGTCCTAGGGGGGAAAAATGGGAAGAAAAATGAGAATTTTTCACATTTTGTGGGACTTTGTCAAAGTGGCTTTTTCCCAGAACGCGTACAAAAAATAATTTTTAAATAGGTAATTAATTCTTAGAAAGAAAGAGCTAATCAACTATGTATAATTCCATATTTTTGTTTTAGCTAACACACGTCAACACTGCTTGAAACAACAACTTTCAAAATAATGGAATGTTTTGATCACAAGTAAAATGCTAAATTAATTTAGAAAATAATGTTGCATTTTTTTAAAAGTCAGCCAAAAACTAACACTAACATTTAACTTCTTTTCTATATAAATTGCTGAAGAAAAATCTAACATTTCTTGATTTTTCTCGCATAGTTTTGCTACAAAATGCGTATTTGGTAAATGTGTAAAAAGTGGTGTTGTAAATTACAGGAAAATTGTCATATTTGGCAACTTTGGCGGTCAGCCTCTTGGTCATTATTTATTTTTTTAATTGTTATTTTATCTGGATAAGAACAGATAAGAAGTACCTGGACCACATAGCCCGACAAACACTTGAAGTTAGGTGGTTGCGGCGCCCCGTCGATGAGAACCTCCCCGGAGAGACCGCAGGGGTCCTTTCTTGCGGCCAGAATGTCCAAAAACCTAGTTTAAAAAAAATAAAAAATTGGAATAATTTGGACATTTTTTTTAAATTTATTTTTTACTTTTTTTTAACCAAACTGTACTCACGATGACTTTCCGCTTCCAGTCGGTCCGAGGATGGCGTTCAGGCCGGGCCTCATGATTCCGCTGCAGGACCAAAAAAAAAAAAATGATGAATACATTAAATTTCATTCAATTTTTTTAATGGAAAAAAATGTTGAGTACATAAAATTTGATTAAAAACCAAAAAAAAATCATACACAGAGGTAATTTAAAGGGCTAAATTAGCTTAGCATAACCATTTTTTAGCCACCAACTTACCTGGGATCAAACCCTCGACCCCAAAATCGCGAGGCGGGTCGATTGACCACTAATCCACCGATCTGAAGCAAATTTCTATCCATTTTTTTTAACGCTAAACCAAATTCCATCATAATTTTATTTTGATTGAGCTGCCGGATTGAATATTACAAAAGTATTTTGGTGGCCAAAGAGTTCACACACACAAAAGTGTGGAGGGGAAAAAAGGAATGAAAAGCTGGAATCACTGTGGTCACGTGACGGCGTTTTAATGCCTCCTCTTGGAAAACGGGCGACTTGGCCCAGAGATTATAAGCGGGAAACCGTGCTTAATATCATATGATGAATGCAAGGAATCATTCATTCTTGCATGGGAAACACCACACGCCATCTTAATGAGAATCCAGTCAAGGGCGTCAAACTCGTGGTTTGTGGGCCTCGTTTACGCCAAATGAGTCTCAAATGGGGGGCGGGGCCAATTCCAATAAGTGCCATTGACGTGGAGAAATGTCTAATGCGTCTCCAATGGGAACGCTCGATCTTTTGCGCCCTCCCGGTCTCATCGGATTGGACGTCTAGCCCCAACAAAGACGCTACTTAAAAAAAATGTAGTTATTAAAAATAAATAAATAAAAGCATATAGTATGAATAATATTAAAGTGAAGGCTTTTTAAATTTAATGATCCAAAGAAGTTCAAGGATTAACGTTTTACAATTTTGCTATCATAATATGATATAATTTTTTCTGTTATGAAAGTATGCCATTTTGGGGCTAATTATGGAAGATTAATCAATAGAATTTATAAAATAATGTTATAATTTTATTCAAAAAGGACAGAAAGCTCACAAATTACACATAAATACACACTTTTGTAATGGACAATTTCCAAAACTATTAAAAATTATTTTCATAGAAAATATAAAAAATATGCAGTGATTAATGCCTAAATTATTCATAAACATTGAAATATTTTTTCCCTAATATACAAAATGACTATAAATGTTTATAATAGAAATGTCCCAAAAATGAAAATAACTAAATAATCCTGAGTTATATTAAAAAAATACATATACAGTACTACCGTAACACAGTATATATTTATATTTACAGTCGTAAAACGACTTTAGCAGAAAGTGTTGGATCAAATTAATATTAATCATTAATATGTATTGTCCCCTTATTAAATAAATTAAGCTGGACGTCCTTGATTTTCTTCCATTTTTTTTTGTAATGTCATGAATATTTTTTTTTTAAAAAAAGTTTACTTACTTGAGGTCACTGAGAATCTGTCGAGGAAGGTCCCTTTTTCGGCATAGAAAGCCGCCTGAGGCACGGAGCTGGTAGCGCACGTCGTGGAAGCTGACAGTGGCGCCGGCGGCCGGTGGCTCCGGCGTCGCCGCGGCGACCGCCCCGTTGCCGTCCGCCTCGTCCAGCATGGCTAGGTTGACGTGAGCGCCACCACAGCCGCGCTCCATCGCTTCTTCTAGAAAAGTAAAAGTGATTTTCAGGTATGCAAAGACGCAATAAAAGTTGCTTGTAAATTGGGTGGAAAAGTGACAAAATAAATAAAGACTATTGTTGTCGTTTTTGAGGTATTTTGGTTTACGCTTCTATGAAAAATAGAGAAATATTTCAAGATATTAGAAAGAGATTTGTGATTTAAATTTGTTCATTTTCTTGTTTTTCAAAAGTAACATTTTTATTTCATTATTTATACTGACTCTTTTTCATTAAATAAAATTCAACTGGTTTTGTTTATAATTAATTTTACTTGTATTATTTATTGGCCCAAAAATGATGATCATCCTTCAGATTGTAACAATTTAGAATTTTCGACACACTATGATTTGATCAAAAAATAATTTTTCCACCAATTTTCAATCATATTTTGCTTAACATATTCCAACCATTTCAGCCTATTTCTTCTTGCCAATTTAAAACATTAAAATGCAATATCCCAGCAAGCTTCTAAAAAAAAAACTTTACCATGTACCTAACTACTATTTTTATCCAATAAAAAAAGTATATCTCATTTAATTTAGCCCATAACAAAAGCTCTCCACTTAACAAAACACAACACAAACATTAACATGTTCATTTCAGAAGAAAAAAAATCCAAAATGAACAGAAATCTTTCTTTTCCATTGCCATTTGGCATCTTTCAAAGTGAAATATGGCATAAAAATGACTCACCCACCGTTGGCTCGTTGGCTTGCTCGGCCGAGAGGCGCCGGTCAAGTGAGCCCGATCTGAGGAAATATCCGAAACAAAGGTCAGCGAGGCGTACGGCTTTTAACCCTTGGCTCACCACTCACTAACTTTTCCAAAAGATACTCACCCCATGACCAAGAATTTCCATTTTTTTCTCCATTCTCCACTCTATTCCAGTCACTTTTTCCCTTTTCCACCCATCAGTTTTCCCCTTTCCACCCATTAGCATCCAGCGCTAACAAAAATAGCCCCCAAAACAAAAACAAACCAAAAAAATCAATTTCAAGAACCAAATATTTAATGATAATATCCACTATATACAACCCGTCCCATGTATACATTCACATGTAACAGTGATACTGTCATTAAAAACAAAACAAAAACAAACAAAAAAATCGTAACAGTGATGTTCACAGACGAGTCTTTTTGAAATGAGGTTACCTTG
The DNA here is from genome assembly GCF_051989575.1 of Stigmatopora nigra. Taxonomy (NCBI): domain Eukaryota; kingdom Metazoa; phylum Chordata; class Actinopteri; order Syngnathiformes; family Syngnathidae; genus Stigmatopora; species Stigmatopora nigra. The sequence goes on from NC_135513.1 coordinate 13,851,163, forward strand.
TTTGCATATTTACAAACACCCATGGATAAATTAAAAATTAAAACATGGGGTGTGCGTCAATTAGCAAGTCAAACAAGAGTTTTTCATAAATAGTACCTATTTACACAATAGTAAGGTGTACATTTTTTCAATATGGCTCGCCTAAGTCGCCATTAGAAAAAAAATACATGTAAAGAAATGTCAGGTTGGCTCGTAAGAACGTTTTGGCAAAAAAATAAAGACGCTTGTTAGCGCGCTAGACTGTGCAAAATGGTTTGTGGGACGCTAGCGCCTCGCTAGGAAAAGGTAGAAACGGTTTTTAGTCGTACAGGGACAAACACCAGATATGAAATATGGAAATTAAAAGTGTCTAATTTGGTTTGATTTCAAGCTAAATCCATTTTTTTCCCATGTTGGTGTATTTTTCTGGTTAAATTTAAGATTGTCTTTTAAATTTCTTACTTTTAATAATATTTGACTCCTCTCTAAGCGTTTTAAAAGATATTATTGTTATTAAATGTATTGAAAAAATTAAAAATCATTTTATTTCTGCTAAACAGCCATTTTTAACTTAAATGTACAATTTTTTTAAAGAATCCTTATAAAATGTGAACCGTAACATTACATGAACTCGTCAACTATCAACAATAATCTAAAAAAATAGTTTTGGGGGGGGGTGAAACATACTTTTTTAAAGCCGGGTTATATTTTAAAAGAAATATGACTCTTAAAAGATAAATTTTCAAGTAATCATTGATGACAAAAAGAAAAAAATGATTGTTCTAAAACACGAAAAATAATTTTGATCATTCAATTTACAAATGTATTCCCTTTAAAAGACCCATTTTCCATAAAAGTATACTATTATAAAACTATTTTTCTGGTAACATTATAAGAACGAGTCAATAACAATGGTCTATTTTTTGGTGCGGGGTTTCGTGAATACATAATTTGACGGAATATACAACGTTTTCGGTATTTTGTACTGAAGTAGCCAAAAAAAAAACATAATAACAAAGCAAAAGCTTTTTTAGCACGAATATAACTTTGTAAATTCAACTGTTTCCAATTAAATCAAGTTAGATGCTAATTCTTAGCATAACAAGCTAATTTCTGTCATAAAGGATAAAAACTTACTTTTAGAGTACTTAAGAACCCAAACAAAATGTTCCTGATTCTGTAGTTGTTGTTTTTTTGTAACAAAAATGTAACTTTAAAGATTCCAATGTTTCCAACTTAACCGTATTAGACTGATACGTTCAATGCTAATTCTTAGCATGACAAGCTAATTTCTATGATATAGGATAAAAGCCCACTTTTAGAGTAATGAACCTTGTTTTTCTGACAAGCATAACTTTCGAGCTTCTACTCTTTCCTACCGAACTGACAAGCTAATTCCCATCACAAAGGATAACCACGTACCTTTTTTAGTGCACGCTTTTGGAATCTAGCTCTCGCAGCAGTTATCACGTGTTCGTTTCTTATCCCGTTTTAACTCGTGGCTTACCGTCCACGGCGGGAGACGCCACCTCCCGTCGAAAAAAAGGGACGGCCCGTCTCCCGTGGCGGACGGCAAGTGGACTATTGCACTTGCTTGAAAGGTCGCCAGACCCGGGGGCGTCCTGGGCGGGCGCTACGCCCAGCGCCCGCTGGATACGAAGCTCCGGCTGAAGGAGAAGCCGCTGTCCGAGCTGGTGTGTTTGCCCCAAGCGCCGAAAGGTACTACCATGATGGTGCTGTTGTCCTCTGAGCCGTACTGGAGAGCCTGCAGGGGGACACGGCGTTTACTTTCATAGGAGGGTGCGTGGACGGCGGCTCGTACCTGCTCGGAAATACGTTGCGCCGCCTCCTTGGGGTCGTGACACTGATTGATGACGTTGCAGATCTCCTGGCTGTTCATGATGAAGTTGATGCCATCGGTGGTGAGTGCAAGGAAGGAGTCATGAACGTGGCTCAGCTGGAAGGAAAATAATAAATAAATAAGTAAGGGAGGGAGGAAAAAATAAATAAATAAGTAAGGGAAAAATTAAATAAGTAATTTGGAAGGAAAAAAGAAATAAGTTGGAGAAAATTGTCGTTATTGGTCTTGTTTCATTGACTGGAATTACTTGTCTGTGGCTTTGTCGCCGCCTTGTGGGAACATATTGTATAACAACAATTAAAATCAAATGAATTTTCTAGTGAAAAAAATAAAGGGAAAACCTTTGTTTTTTTTAGATCAATACTTTTTTGTGTACTTCAGTATTTTGTTATCAGATTAAAAAAAACATTCAAGGCATACAACTTTTAACATAGTAAAAAAAAAGTTGAAACAATCTATGTGTTTATACGGTATAATATATACACATTGTTACACTACTACTTAGCTATTGTTCGACTTGTACTGGCTCTACCACGCAAATAATTATACACCAATAAATTATATATAGTATACAATAATATTTATACACATTAATTTATACCTCATACGTTAATATTCTCAAAAACTGAAGGAAAATACAACATTTTAAAACAGTAGTATTTCATAAATTTTGATAAACATCATGTATATCTTATCATAAAAAAATTATCAAGGTATTTCCTCAACATACCGACACTCTTTTGGTTTCTGGTTCGGCGATGACGCCCATGTCCTTCAAGTCAAAGTCGCCGATGCTTCGCGTCATGGCTAATCTGCCATTGACGTTGGACTGCCCCAAACTGTTCCAAGTGATGAAACCGCCGCTCCTTTTGATCCTGCATCCAAAATAAAAACATTTTTTTCAGAGGGCGTGGTCACGAGAGAAGGTTACGCTATGGAATGGTCAAGAAGCCAGAGCCCCGCCCACTCACCTGTCTTTCTCATCCTTCCTCTCGGGGGTGTGGTCCACCGTGAGCTTGAGCGCCTTGCCCTTTCGGCACAACATGGCGCGGCTGTCGCCCACGCTGGCCACCACCAACTCGATGCCGTCCCTGAGCAGCGCCACCGTGGCGGTGGTGCCCGCGTTGGCTCCGGGTTCTAGGACACATGACGGAGAGCGAGCGTGAGAGGTGGAAATCGACGGGAATCTCAACCACTCACGCGCAATGAGATAAGAAGTGGGCGGGGTCTACGCCCGCACGGTGTACGACGGTGATAGGAAGGTTTGAAGAGTTGAATGCACATTTTAAAATGCTTAGCGTCGCATGCTAATGCAAATATGACGTATTTGCAGCATTAAAAAAAGCATAAAATTCTGTTTCTTAACCGAATTAAATGGTTATTTACATTAAAAAAAAAATTAGCATAATTTATTGTTCATTAAAAACACATTTTAAAAAAGTCTGACTAATTTTCTGGTGTTTTAAAAAGTAAATGAGGTCAGAATTCTGACCATATTAATTTATTCCATTTATCAAAAAAATATTCAATAAAACACAAAAAATAACGTTTTTGACCAATTTTAGGCAAATTTTCCATTTAAAAAAACAACAACAAAAACTGTCGATCATTTTGTCACTCATCGAATTCTGAAATTAGCAAAAAAAATCTGCCTTTAATTGGAAAACCATGATAGTTACATTAAATTAAAAATTGAATTTTCACATTTACGTCATAAATGTTCGCAAAACAGTAAATAGCTTAACCGACAGGCCAAAAAAAATACATCTCGTGTACGCTCATTCAGAGAGAGAGGGGGGAGAAAAGGGGTGAGGGTTGGGAGAGTGAGAGAAAGATAGGGAACCTTCCAGAAGTCCAGGATTTAGGACCCGCTGGACTCTCGCCTTCAAAATCTAGCCCCTCGTCATCCACATCCGTGTCTCCAGCTCTGAGCTGCCATAGATAACATGCACAAACACACAGGCATATTGGGACATAGCACACAGCGCGGCGCCCCCCCGAGGGTGCCACGTAAACTGCGGTTAACATAACCTAACGTTTCAGGGCCTCCGCCGCGTCCAATCCATTCGACTGGTCATCGGTCCCAGTCGAAATGGATCGGATCGAGCAACAAATGCTCAAACTGACGTTGTGATGTATTGCGTCGTGGTTAAAGTCAAGAAAAATGGCACTGATCTAGTTGATATTGTGCCCTTTTTAAGACATTTTATCAATATTAGTATCTCTATGAACACATAAATTTATTGGTACGTAAACACAACTAAATTACCATGACATGTATTAGTTTTAACATGAAGGATAACATGGCGGTAAGACTAAGAAATAAGATTTGTGCTCAACCTACCGTCGAAAGAGTGCTGCAAATTCTCGGCTAAAGCTGAATCCACTTCCAGGAAAGCTCGAGTTAAGACGACTTCCAGATTTCCCTCGTCTGCCACCAGGTCCCTGAAACAACAAAATTCATCAAAATAAAGTCTTTAACTACTCCCTGGGCTTGCATGGGTTTTCTATGGGCACTCCAGTTTCCTCCCACATCCCAAAAACATCCACGCTAGGCTAAGCTAACTAGCTAAACTGCCCCAGAGCTATTAGTGGTTGCTTGTCTCCTTGTGGCCTGCAATTGGCTGGTCTCTGTAGTTGGCTGAGATAGGCTCCAGCACCCCCCACAACCTTTTTGAGGAGAAGCAGTTTAGAAAATGAATGAATGGAACTCTTTTATCCAAGACTGGTGGGCAAAAGCGGTACTACAAAGTGGACAAAAATAAAGCACACAACTTTTAGGTTGCCAGATAAACACTTTATATGGCATTCTTACTTGATAAACGTCTCCATGTAGCGGTGGCAAAAATCAGCGGCGCCAGGCCCGCCATGTCCGTCAAAGACGGCGAAGTAGATCAGGTTGTTGTTGATTTGCGAGAGACGGAAGCGGTCCTCGTTCTCCTTGCGCCGGCCAATCAGTGAGGCGCAGCCCACCTTGGATAGGCTGACCTTAGGGATGGGCTTGCCGTAGCGAATGCTGGATGGCAACAAGATGGGCTCGTCAATGCGGTTGTCCCAGATGCCGAAGGAGTCCCAAGTTGTGGGGCGCCCGCTACTGTCCGCGTCAAAGCGCGTGCCGCTGCGACGCTCGTCCGAAGGGGCGTGGAGACGTCTGGGGCAGAGGGACACTGCTGCCATTCGGGGGAGGCCGACCAGGGGTCCGCTGCCGCTGGCCAGGCGGGCGAGACGGGTGATTGACATCACCCTAACGGCGGGAATAGTGGAGAAGCGGACCGATGGGTTCACCTGAAACATGGGCAAATGTTCAAAATCTGACTTTTAAGAAGACATGACCGAAAAATGTTATTACTGTTAAAACTTGGGCTCAGATTAAAACAAATTTGGTTAAAAAAAATACTAAAAAATGGTTTAAATTACTGCTTTTAAAAATTGATAGTCAAGACCCATTCAAAGACATTGTTAACACAGCCGTTCTTGAGCATCTAATTAGCAATTGTTTTAATCGGTCTTTATAAGTTTTATACATTTCTTTAAATTAATAAGACATCGGCAACATTACATGACATTTTTTAAATGAAAAAGGGAACCTGTAGTTATTCTGTTTTCGTCTATTTAGTCATTTATACCTTTTTTGTATAATTCGTCGAGGAAACTGAAAAAAGTTGCGTGTAGTACTTCAATGAACGAATGAAGTCATTCGGCTAACGTTAGCATTTCATTCACTTTTGAAAACCGTACGTTCTCCATTGTTATTGAATTATACAAACGAAGCACATATTTAGCTAGAATACACAAGAGAAAGTCAACTTTAATACATTACCTAACGTCTTACAGCATGACTGGCATGTTTCTTAGCTGTTAGCAATAGTTAGCCGACCAACAAGCTTCGACGAATGCCTCTCAATTTAAGAGAAAAACATGACAACAACATATATTTCCACCTTATGAGTATTTCTTGTACAATTGTTTATCCCCCGTTTACCTTTAGACGCCAATTCTGTCCCAATTATGTCGTCTTTTTGGATAGCTGCCGCACAACACTCCTTTCACTAGTCTCGCTTGGCTTATGTAATAAATGTTATTAAACACGGCAATGAAAGTCTGTCAGCCAATCAGAACGCAGAAAAGAGCCATTCCCGCGTTGACGCCCTACAATCAAGGAAGTTGATTCGTCAAAGTGGGTGAGGCAGAGCTAAAAAGGGCCAATCATCTATCAGTTTCCCGTTCACGCGGCCAATCGGAGGAAAGCCACCCCAGACTTGAGTTTTGCGAGGTTGACCTACATTTTTCTGTTTACGATCCTAATATATAGCCTTGAGCATTTGTTCCGTCTTTGAACAACAGAAAAAACAAGTTTAGACGAAAGATAAATATTTAAAACTAGGAAATGTATGTTACTCATTGAAGTTGAAGAATGCATACAATATTACAATTCATTTCCCCTTGCCCTATCAATTAAATTCCGTTCACTTGGTGTTTTTATTAGCAATTTCCCTTTTTAAAAATGTTCCCGTTTGAGGAAATAATTGTATGAATCCATAATTATGCTTGGTTTCCCAAATAAACTACGGTGAAGTCAGTTTCCGGGTTTATCAGTCATTATCTTGCATCAACAGCAGGGGGCAGTGTTGGACGAAATGGACAGCCAATAATAGTAAAATATTTGACATCATATTAGTGCGTATTTATTATTGTGGCACACGTATACTACAAAATTGGTCTTGCTAAATTATTAACCTGTTAAAACAAATTTGAATCAAAAAGAATAATACCCACAGTCAGTAAAAATATCTTTTTTTAATTCATACTATGTACAATATACAAATACACTATGTACTAAAATGTACACACTCGTAATGCGTACCAAGTTCACACTGATTAATTCATCCATTTTGGAGAAAGAGTGTAAACATTTGCATTTTAAAGCAAAAGGGAAAGTTCAGACATGACAGTCATGGTTTTATATCGATTATTTTTTTCACAATTTTTTAACAATCCAACTCAATTCATTAAAAAATAAACCTATCTTTCCATAAATGACAATTACAGTTCCTCATATTATTCTCATTTAAATATTTCATGACCCGTTAAAAGTTAAAATGAAAAATAAAATGCTAACAACCCTTTTAGCTCCTAGCAAGCACTTTTTTTTTACAGCGTCAAAAATATGCCATACAAAAAAATATCTCGCCTGGTAAAATGTTTAAAAATAACATTCCGTGTACTATTTTTAAGACTTTTGTGACAACACAAAACAAGTGAGAAAGTTTACCGCTCTACAAATAAATTAGTAGACGTTATGAGCGGGGATGGTTGGCTGTTTTTTTAGAGCAAAAAGTCTTTTGGGTTTAGATGAACTTGGCTGACTCTCGTTTGCTGATGAGGACTTCCAGGAGCTTCAACTTGGCTTTTACGTGTTTGTACTCGCTGTATTCGGGCGCCAAGGGCGAGCGGTCCTCTTTCTGAACATTCCTGAGGAAACACAAGAAATAAGATCATATTTTATTTCATTTTTTCCCCCAAAAATGCTGTATAAATACATCTGTGTATGTATATATGTGCTTATATATGTATGTGCTTATATATATATATATATATATATATATATATATATATATATATATATATATATATATATATATATATATATATATATATATATATATATATATATATATATATATATATATATATATATATATATATATATATATATATATATATATATATATATATATATATATATATATATATATATATATATATATATATATATATATATATATATATATATATATATATATATATATATATATATATATATATATATATATATATATATATATATATATATATATATATATATATATATATATATATATATATATGTGTGTGTATGTATATATGTGCTTATATACATGTGTATGTATATATGTGCTTATATAAATGTATGTATATACTATGTGCCTATATATATGTATGTGTATCTGTGTGCTTATATATATGTATGTGTATGTATGTATATATATTTCAGCAACATGCTTATTTATTTATATATTTATTCATGTATTTATTAACTTATTCATTACCTATCTATTTATGTCTACAATGTCTTTTGCTGTGTCTGTATTCTCACCCTCTTGCTACTACTTACCTCCCATTTTGTCGCAGGAACTGTTCTTCAAACTCTTTGAGATTTTTGCGGATGCGCTTCTTCTCCTCTCGAGTCTCTTGGAGTTGCTCCACCAGCTCATGTCTGCCAAGGGACCAATAAAATGCATTCAGTCTTCAAACTTTTTTTTTTTTTTTTTTGGTAAGTCACCATTTTTTCCAGAATTGCCATTTCATCCCCATCCCGCTTTAAATGGATTGGACACCTATCGCTGTCAAGGGTCAAAAGATAGAAAGGCTTACGTTATGGGTGTTAAAGTGGCGGCCCGGGGGCAAAATCTGGCCCACCGCATCATTTTGTGCGGCCGAGAAAGTAAATCATGAGTGCCGACTTTCTGTTTTAGGATCAAATTCAAATGAAGAGTATATATGTATATTAAATTTCCTGATTTTCCCCATTTTAAATCAATAATTGTAATTTCTAATCCATTTTTCTTTGTTTTTAGTTCAAAAATCCTTTTGTAAAATCAAAAAATATATTTTAAAAAAATCTCAAATAAACATTGTTTTAGATCTATAAAAAATTGAATATTCAGGGCTTTTAATCCAGTTATTTTAATCCCTTTATGAAAAAATAAAACTAAATATTATATCTAAAATGGTCCAGCCCTTGACTTACGTGGTTGCAGAATGCAGATTGGACAGCCGCATGTCCGTCACGTTCTTTGCGGGCGTCAGTTCGTCCACCGGCGAGATAAAGCCGTCGGCGTCTTCTTCCACGTGACCCAAGAAGCTCAAGACGTTAAGGTCGGGGCGAGAAGCCGCCGAAAACTCCGGTTTGGCGTCGCAGTCGTCCTCCGAGCCGTCTTCCTCCTCCTAGAAGAGTCACAAATCTCGTCAACTTCAAACCAGTCGGCACCGGTTCTGATTGGCTTTTCGGTGTTTCAGAATCAAAGGCAAACTTTCCCAAAATCATGCAACCTTTGCATATTTGATGTTAGTTTAATGTGACATCCTAAAAGCAATGACTACTGATTGAAAAACAAACACTGCAACTTGCTGCCGTCCAATCAAAGGGCGGCCTGGGATGGGGGTTCATTTAGAAAAGGGGGCGGGCAAACGTTAGCAGCCGGCCGGCCGGTTGGCCGGGGTGGGGCCTTTTTTTCACCTGGACGTCGTCGAAGAAGAGGGCGGTAACGCCTTCGATTATGGGCTGCAGGAGCGGGCCTCGGCGCTTGCAGGAGGGCGAACCCTGCGGCGACGTCGAGAAGTAGCCGATAGCCGGCGGGGACGTCGCCGCGCAGCCACCGCCGCACTAACCACACGGACATGTATGGCCATTAAAATGGTGAAAATCCAGATAGCGCGACTACAATTTTAATGGCTATTCTGTGTAAAATGTCCGCCGTGAACATGTCATCCTTGTTAGGGAAACATAATAGCAAGCAAAATAGTCCAAAAATATGAAAATGGTCTAAATTAAACAATAAAACCAAATATGATACATGAATACTTTTAAAACTCAAGTATTTTGTTGAAAAATCATTTGATTTGGAGGAGTGGTGTCAAACATACGGCCCGCGGGCCAGATCCGGCCCGTCTGGTGGTTTGGTACGGCCCGGGGAAGAAAGCTGCATTGTAATTAAAAAAATAAAAAAATTCTTTAAAATGTGTAGTTCTTGTATTATCCGCTAGAGGCGCAGTGTTTTAGTACGTGCATACAACATGAATTGACATTTATTTATGTTCTTATGTTATTCTTTTGTTCATATTATATTGTTCATAATGTAAAAGGAAAATTCTTTTGATAAACATTTTGATAATTTACTCATTCTTTGCACTAATTATTAGTATTAGTGACTAATACAAAGGAAAAAAGTGGGCTTATTGTTAGTTCTATGTCATTTTGCATCTCAAATTAAGCTGTATTCGGCCCGCAGACCAAAGGGAGTTTGACACCCCTGATTTAGAGCGTCCAATCAGCATGTTTTTGGGATGTGGAAGGAAACCGGAGTACCCGGAGAAAAACCACCCAAGCCAAAAACATGCAAAATCCACAGGTATTCTTAGAGCATTAAAAAGACTAGACCTTCATAGATGGTGCAAAATTTTGATCAAAAGTACATTTTTCACTATTTTCTTGCATATTAGCCACGCCCTCGTATAAGCCATAACCTTATGTTTTAATTTTTTTTCTTAAATTTCATTCATAGATGTAAAAATTACTTTGCATGTGAAGTTTAATTTTTTTGCGCATATAAGCCGTACCCTCAATTGAGTCATCATTTTTTTTAGTAACAAATACTGCAAAAAAATACGGTAATCCTAAAATGCGGGTGAAGAGAGAGGAGAATGTGGAGGACATGTGCATGAAGCCGTAGGATTACAAAATGGCGCTCATGTAATAACATACAGTCGAGCTCTCTTATATAATAAACAATACTTTTTAACACAAAAAAATAATGAAAAAATGGCGTGTCGCATACTTACAATGACTGGGATGGTGGAGGCCCGGCACAGGATCTGTTTGACCAATCGGTATCTGTCGTACAATGGCTTCATCATCTGCCGCTCGTTTTTGGTCACCTGTGGTAAACACATTAAAAAACAACACATTAGGTTTTGAAGATTTTTGAAAATAGGAAGACTTTTTGAACTGTATTTAATTTGCTTACATTATTTATCAATTAAAAAAGGACGAAATTGACGGCAGGAATATGACTGGACGCCAGGTGACTGGACGCCAGGTGACTGGACGCCAGGTGACTGGACGCCAGGTGACTGGACGTCTTATGTTAAATTTTTTTTATTCAATTTAAATGGAAACTACATTAAAAACAACACATCCATTTTGAAAATTGGAATGCTTTTTCGAACATTGTGTTCAATTTGCTTATATTATTAATCATTTTAAGAAGACTGGACGCCACGTGATTGGACGGCAAACGGTCACAAAGACTTACAGGTCGTCCATGGATGCTTTCATAGTAGAGAAGAGCTTTCTGGAGGGCCAACTTCTCAGCGCCGATTTGCTCTCTGGTCATGTCCTGTTAGGATTAACAAATTGCATTTATGGCCAAATATTTTTGCAAATATTTACAATTATTTACACAATCTGTAAATGCTATAAACTAGCAAGTTTTCATGGTTAAAGTGTTACTTTTTAACAGTGAAAACGGCATTTTGGAGAAGATGGCTAACATTCAATTGCAGGCTAATGTGGTTAGCACAACTATACATTGTATTTGGGCATTAGCTTCAATGCTAACTCTGTTCAATGTGTAATATTGATGTTTTTTTTCTGTCTGAATGTTAGCTTTATAGTGTGTTATGCTGTAAGATAGCACTTTTTCATTGTTAAAGTGTTACCTTATAACCATGAAAATGGCGTTTTGGAGAAACTGTCCATTGTATTTTGGCATTAGCCTCAATGCTAACATCGTACAATGTGTAATATAGATGTTTTTTCTGTCTGAATGTTAGTTCTATGGGTGTGTTATGACTAATAAACGTCATAACTAGCCATTACCTTAATGTCCTCGGGCCGGTGGACTTCCTGACGTTTCTCCTGCAATTTTTTGACAATGCTATCCAACGTACTCTCCACCGGGGGTTTGGGAACCTTGTCATGGGTGGATTTCTTCTCCAGCTGGGAGCCAAAGCTCTTGGGAAGCGTGTTGCTACGTTGCCGTGTCAACGGGGGCAAGTCTTCTTCGGATTTTAGGAGCTTGTGTTCTGTTAGGAACAGAAATCGTTAGTTTTAAGAGAGCTGTTTGGTGACTGGATGTTGTTTTTTGGGTTTGGCTTTACCTTTCAGGTCTTTGCGCAACCGTGCTAGCTCGTTAACCCATCGTAGAACTTCAGAATTTCCTGCTTTGTCGCTGTGGGATGGCTGGGAGGAAAAAAATGGCGGATATTTCAGATGGATGTGTGATATTGAAGATCACAATAAAAGTTTTTTTTATGTCTGCAAATTTTGGCCATGTAAAATAAACATTTTGTATACCGTATTTTCACGACTATAAGGCGCACTGCATTATAAGGCGCACCCTCAATGAATGACATTTTTCCATATATAAGGCGCACTGGATTATAAGGCGCACTGTCTATTTTAGAGAAAATGTAAGGCTTTTAAGTGCGCCTTATAGTCGTTAAAATACGGTACATTAACTCCTAGGTGGCTCATTAGCTCCTCCCATTCAAGATGGCCCAATCCCATTGTTAGTTTTCTCCAACTCACCCGATATTTGCGTTCATCTTCAAATCTCTCCTCGAACCTGTGAATTTTCTTCTTCAGGGCGTGGATTCTTTTAGTGAGCTGAGCGGTGGTCAACTCCTCCTTGTCGTCATCGCAGGAACCGAGAGAGGAGCTCCGCCTCCGACTTCAAAATGGAAAACCCCGTTATGACGTTGCCATTAGGGCTATCCACTTCAAAATTCCGCCAAAGTTCGCATATACCTGACAAAGGAGTGGGCGTTGGGGGGCGACGGCGGCACCTCCGTGTCGTCCAAATACTGCTGACACTGGCCGTAAGCGTAGAAACGTGGGGACGGCGTGGGGTCGCCGTCTTCCTCCAACAGGTGGCGAATCAGGCGGCCGCCGGCACAGGGCGACAGACAGGCTTCGTCACGGTCCGGGATTTCCCGCGAGTAAGCCGGGACTGGGTCTGTTTCGTATTCAAAAAAAAAAACATTTGTTAGGATCAAAATGAGATGGAGGACTCATTAGCTGCCACTACATTGGCCTGGCATGAATTATAACTGTATTTATTCACATATAAGACACATTTGTCGGACCAAAAAAAAAATGCTGAATCGAGGGTATGGCTTATATGTGCATAAAAAGATAACATTCACAAAAATGCAGGGTGACAGTACCATAACACAAAAATGGCTGTGTTAAGACCTACCGTATGCATGCATGCACTATGTGTATGTATGTATATATGTGCATATATATATATAAATGTATGTGTATGTATGTGTATATATAGGTGTGTGTATGTATGTGTATATATAGGTGTGTGTATGTATGTGTATGTATAGGTATGTGTATGTGTATAAATAGGTATGTGTATGTATGTGTTTATATAGGTATGTGTATGTATGTGTATGTATGTGAATGTATGTGAATGTATGTGTATGTATGTGTATGTATGTGTATGTATGTGTATGTATGTGTATGTATGTGTATGTGTATATATACATATATATAGACATTACATTAGGTTCTTATCAACGTAGACCTATTTCTCTTTTCAAATTGAATAATTTGATATTATCCATTTACAAAGAAGTAAAAAAAGTTAACATGCCAATATTAACTTCCTTGTGATATTCACCCTAATCATGTGCTTTTGATTCATACAGAAATATCTCAACAAAATTGTAAAATACAACAATTTAAGCCAATTTTAAAGGTGTGGCTTATACGCGCAGGCGGCTTATATGCGAGTAAATACAGTATGTCTTTAAAAAAGAAAAATCTATCACATTATTCTGAACATTAACAAAATGAAAGCCGTATTTCCTCCGATGTCGAAGAAGACATTTTTTCCCACCCTGTTCTTCTACTCTCTAACATTAAACGCCGAAAGGCGTTACCGTAGCAATGGAAAGCGACCAACCCTGCCCCCCCCCCCCCCCCCCGTGCATTTAGAACAGCAGTGGGAAAAGTTCTACTCTATTCTGTTTATCCTCTCGACTCCGCCCAAGTCATAATTATGTCGAGGGACAATCCAGGCTCTATTAAAAAGGCCCGGCGCTCTTTCTGCCGGATAATGTCAGGCCGCGACCCCCGCCGAACGGTACGCTTTGTTCTCTCCCGCCCTCTCCCCATATGGCGGGACATCAATATCAGCACATGTACGTTGGCGGCTTGTCAGAAAAGGGGAAAGAAAATAACAATAGTAAAAAAAAAAACATAGAAGGTGTCAGATACGGGTTTTTCTTTGGGTTGGATTCAATTCCCCGCAGGCAGGGGCGGAGCTAGAAAAATATTTATGGGGTGGGGAAAGGAGGGGGGGGGGAATATTTGGAGGGGTGGCATATATAGATTTGATTAGGTAACTTAATTCTGTCTGTATTTGCGAAATTTGACTGTCATAGTAGCAAAAGGGTGAGAATACAGACACAGGAAAATACATTGTAGACATAGAGAAATAAATAAGGGAATAAATATGTAAATAAATAAAGCAAGATAATACATAAGTGACAAAATGGTGGACCAATGCTTCATTTTGTGGTTTATTATTTCATGGTAAAATTTTGAAGGATGATTAAAAAGATTTTTAAAAATGTTAATAAATAAATGGAGATTTTTTTTGGGCCAAAATATGTTTAAGATATATTTTTGGGGGTTGAAAAAGTATTTGAATGGTAAAATTAAATTGGTAAGAGAGGAAATTGTGATAATAAGGATTTTTTTTTTAAATGGGTAAGTTTATTAATAAATAAATAAATAAAGCATGATGTTAAGTAATATTCGAGTGACAAAATGGCGGACATATACTTCATTTTGTGATTTATTATTTAATGATACATTTTTAAGGATGTTTAAAAAGATTTAAAACTTGTAATAAATAAATGGAGATTTATTTTCAGCCCAAAAATATTTTAAAAAGATATTTTTGGGGGTTAGAAAAAGTATTTGGAATTTAAAATTAAATAAGTAAGAAGGGAGTGCTCCTGTAAGACGTGAAATATGTCAGCATGACATTTAGTTAAAGGTTGACATAAAGTTGCGTTGCGCTCCACTGTGTTGTCATGCGGACACAAAAAGGTCGTCGTGACGACTACGATTGTGGACCCATGTCCATGAAAAACAGAAAATAAATAACTTTGTTAAATTCCTGGATGGCAAAAAGAAAATGTCAAAAATGTGCTGGGCATTTAAAAAAAAAAAAGTAACTTGCAATCTAATTATTACATAAAAAAAATACAACACGAAAGAAAAATCTATTAAAAATAATATCATCTGCAAGCATACAAAATATTATTTAAAAAATATATAAAAGCCATAAATGACCTAATTATATCTAAAATTGATTAAAAAAATAATACTACAACTACAGGATGAATTAAAAAAGAGAAAAATATTCCTAAACTGAAGTAATATAACCACAATTTGCAGGTTGATTTTTAAAAAAATACATAATTTCTCATACAAATGATTATTGGAAAACAGCTTTAAAAAAAATACCGAGTACTTCCACGTCCTTCACTTTTAATCTGTTATTTAATCTTCCAGATAAATGAAAAATGTTTGTCTCTTAACAACCGTCGGGGCTAAAAGTATTTTTGCAAAGTATTTTTCTACCCCTACGGCCATATTTAGCAGTACAGATACTCCCAACTATGTCTCGTATGGAAGGCGCCAAAAGGTTGCTGGCACAAAGTCGACTAGGACAAAGTTCCCCTGGCTACCATGCCAGTTTATTTATATGTACAGTAATACCTCGACATACTAGTACCCCAACATACGAGCAATTTGAGATACGAGTAAAGCCAAAAAAACAAACAACTCTCAATAGCTTGCATCTGAAACACATTATGGAGGCGTGGCTAATAAAAGCCAATAGAAATGTATCAAAATATAAAACTAAATTACAATTAAGTTCAATATAAAGTTAAATTCAACTTATTTTTGAGTGTTTTTGTATCGTAATCCAAGTTCATATCAATTTGTTTATGTTATGGGCGTGTTGCTATGCAAAAATTGATATGAAGAGAAAGGGTCAAAGGTCATAGAAGTAAGTCATCTACTTTGAATGAGGTTATAGGTTATGTTTTTTAGTGGAAAACTGTGGAATTGTTGGTAAATAGTTCCAAAACGAGGAATGTTTTGCTGTTACAACAAGTAGAACGCCCCAAAAGCTTATTGTGGTCCATGTTGGAAGCCTATTGGTCACTGCCTGGTCATTGGCCCCGCCTCCACACGCCCATCCATCCCTCCCTGAGGGTGCTACTTAATTCAAGATGACAGATTTGTTTTGCCAAACGTCTGCTAAAGGGGGGGCTTAAAAACACATGGCGTCCTCAACTTGTAGCTCATCTTTACGTTACAATAGACGTCTACTTATATTTTATTTTGATTTTTAAACTGTACTTTTTTAAAGATATTTTACATTTTTTACAAGTAAATATTGTGTTTTTCTATTTATTTTCTCAAATTATTTTTCAGTCTAAAACAAAACAATTTTTGACTATATTTGACATATTTCTTGTACTATAAAAATAAATATCTTATTTCGATTTTTAAACTGTTCTTTTTTAATGATATTTAACATATTTTACAAGTAAATATTGTCTATTTATTTACTCAAATTATTTTTCAGTCCAAAACAAAACCATTTTTTACTATATTTGACATATTTCTTACAAATAAACGATGAAAAACTAAAAATTCTGTTTTTCTATACATTTTTTTTCTTTTTTTCTATATATACATAAATATATATCTATAACAATGTGCAATATCTTCAGACTATGCAATACTTTAAAATTTACCTTACCTTTATGCCTTTTTCTATTTTTACATAACTTATTTTTATAGAATAGCACCACCAATTGTATTATACACAGTATATAATCACAATAAAGTCTTTTGATTCGATTTAAGTACTTATTTTTTTACTAAAAATCGCTTTAATCCTCCACAAAAGTTATCTTTCCAATTCACCCAAGCTTTTCCACATATTTATCTATATTTCTAATTTCACTTGCATGTTTTTTCCCCTAATTTCATCAATCTAATGCAAAACAAGACTTATACATGAACAAACTACTCATTCGACGATCAAAATAAACATTAGTCTCCTCCCTGTTGGTAAGCAACAGCCTTTAAAAAAAACAATGCTTTCACTTGTTTCCAGTGAGCATGCTGATCATGTGACCTGCCTAGAATCCAGAACTACATTGCCACGTGCTCTCAAAATCCAAATACTTCCCTTCCACATGGAAAATCTAAGTGCGCGTGCGTCCTCAAATCGTGGCTATAAAAATAAATAAATCCAGTAAGAGTTCTGCTCTCACCTCCCCAGTTGTTGCTGTCCAAACGCGGCACGTCCTCACATCCGTCCTTATCCCGTTCGGGGTCGTACGCCTCCCCGCCGTTGCGGTCCACGACGGGCGACTCCTGGATCTTCATCCTTAACGTCTGCACGACCATAGAGAAGAAGAAGAAAAAAAAGACGGAGACGTTCGCTTGAGTCCGAGTAGACGCGTGCACCCTTGTCTTAAAAAGCCAGCTGCGCAAAAAGGGGGGGGCGGCGACCCGGCTCGCTATTGGTTGCTGGGGGGCAGAGCTGTAAAAGACACGCCCATTTTTGACTCCCCTCTACCCCACCCAGGACTTGTTTGTCTCACGGCGAGGGGAGGGAAGGGAGGACGGGTGACAGGGTGGGGGGAGAAAAGAAAAAAGAAAAAAAAAGACGGCTTGTGAGCGAGTACACGTAGGCTGGCGGCTGTTTTTTTTTTCTATTTTTTTTTTTTGCCCTCCCAACACAAACATGAAGTTCAGATAAGAAGCGTTTACGCTTGGGTTTCTTTATCCGACCTCCCACGTTTGATTTCAAGTTGGACGTAAACTTAAGGCAATTTGTCCTTGGTAATATTGCAGATTAAAGATGGAATATTACAAATAGGCCTTGACTGTTTAAAAAAATGCTATGAAATCATAAATGTTTTAATAAATGACATTAAATTCTGCAAATAGTGCATATTTACCCGCATGAAGACACTACAGTAATACTTCAAATATTGCAATTAAAGTAGACAAAGTAGGGACACCCCTACTTAAAAAAAATTCAAAATATATTTTTCTTAATAGTTTCAGCGTGGATTTTCAAATCTTTATGAACTTACAAAAACAATGAATTAACCCCAAAAATTCCCCCAGAAAAAAAACGCGATGTAGAGAAGCCGCGATAATCGAGGGGTTACTGTACATGTTTTTGCACAAGTACCATTATCAAAAATTGCATACTTATGAAATATTACAGCTATAAATAAGACTCTAATGTATTAATATCTAAATATAATCTATATATGTATAAATGTAACTACTTGAAATACTGTACTCAGAGAAAATAGTTCCTCTCTGCTTGATATAAATAGAAAAAAAAACATTTAGGCCCCACCCCATTTTGGTATCTAAGTGTACCCTATGTTAACCCAAATATAATATTCAAATATGAAAAAAAATCATCATACAGCAAAACAATATCCAAAAAATAAACAGACTTGTTGATTTTAGCTACTAAAATCCCCAGACTTAAACCCTATCCGCATGTATTTTTCCCTACAGCTGACACATAAGATACGACTTAACTTCTTGTAAAAAGTAACAGCAAAAAAAGGCAATTTTCCTTCAAATTTCTGAGGAAAACGAAACTGGGAAAAGCGCCCATCTAGCATGTCCGCTTGAAACCGATAGTGTCTCGTTTCCTCCGTCTCTGGGCGTGAGACCAAGCTATTTTTAGAGAAAAACAAAATCGCTACAGGAGCACCCTAAATACCACTGGGTGGGGGTGGGGGGTGCTTACAGGAAGGGTCACACTCAGATCTAATTTCTAGTTGTCGTACAGTAGGACCTCAAAGCCACCTAATTTCCCAAAGGTTGTAAAAAACTGTGTACGTGAGCTGTTTTACAAGGTCTGTCGGGTTTTTTTTTTTTTGGCTGGTTTGGTTCGTTGAGGACTGCTTTTTGTCTTTTTGGGTTGATTTTCTAAAGTAACCTAGGAAAGACAGATCTTAGCTTTGGTATCCAAAATGGAGAGCCAAATTTAAGACATTCCTTTACACCAAGAGAGTTCAAATTCCAGCCCGCCTGTTATTTTAATCATTTATTTAACAATAGTCCATATAAAAAGGGTGATTAGAAAAAGATTAATGTGTCTACATTAAAATGGGGAAAGGACTCAAAGTTGAGGATTAGATGATTTAAATCAAGGTAGTCCGCCGGATCAGTTTTAGATATAATATTTTGATTTTTTTTATAAATGGATTAAAAGAATTGGATTAAGAGCCCTGAAAATTCATATTTATAGATCTAAAACAGTTTATTTGAGCTTTTTTAAATATTTTTAGATTTTACAATGATTTTTGAACTAAAAACACTGAAAAATGATTAAAAAATGACAATTATTGATTTAAAAGGGGGAAAATCAAGAAATGTAACATCTATACTCTTCATTTAAATTTGATCCTAAAACATAAACTCAGCACTCATCATTTACTTTTTCGGGCCACACAAAATGATGCGGTGGGACAGATTTGGCCCCCGGGCCACCACTTCGACACCAGTGATTTAAATCAATGGATGCCTTCATTTAGATTTAACATAGTAGCCACTTATCTTTAAATTAATTATTATTTATATTTTAACGGTACGTGATACTAAAAATAATTTTCTACATGCAATATTGACATTTATATATTTTTTCAAAACTGAAAATGACTTTAAGGGAATTTTTTTAACTGTTCAAATGGATTGGTTAACTAGTGCGAACAGGTTAGCTTAGCGCTTCCTTGTTTTCGTGTGTGTTTGCACAGAAGAGGCCAAAAAACATGGAAAAATGCCGACTTGTGCCCAGCTTAACCTTCTGTTGTACCAGCTGGGCTTCTCCCGATGACATAACGACGCTTTGAGGACGCGCGTGGCTACAACATCTGCGCTAACGTTAATCCCGTCTGATTTACTCCTCGGAGAATCCCGCGTTTCTCTCCACGCCGCCATCCCCTAGTGATCAACCAACCAAAACATTCGCGATCACATGTGGAACCGCCTTCGATGCAGGCGTTTCTGTTTGGAAAGTCAGAACGCCGCTTTTTCCGTAATGGCGAGATGACGATTTAAAGGCTATGCGGGTTTATTTGCATATTCGCTTTGTTATTGTTTGAAATCGCTTTCTCATTTGTGAAAAACATAAAAAATACATATCGCATTTATTCGAGTATTACGCGCAACATTTTGTACCAAAAAAACTCCAAGAAAGTACGGGTGTGCGTTATACACAAATCCTGGTACGTAAAACCTATTTTTGTCCACCAGAGGGTGCAATAAATCCCGTTCTAGTGGACTATCTAAGTTTTTTTTAAAACATTTACCTAAAATATTAAAGTAGATAAAGTAAATTTTCTCTATTTTCCTCTTTTTGCTTACAATTGTTTTTATTACTATTATTATTATTCTTAATATTTATAACTATTCACTATTTTCCTCTTATGTTTTTACAAATGTTTTTATTATTATTACTATTATTATTATCATTTTTAAACTACTGATTTCCATAAAGTAGACTAAAAATCTATTTCATACTCCACTATTTTCCTCACTGTTTTAATGATTATTGATATTATGATTATTATCATTATTATTATTAATACATTTAAAAAAACTGAAACTACTGATTTCCATAGAGTAGACTGAAAATCTATTTAACTCTTCACAATTACAAAATCTATAAGTTTTGTTCTACCGCCATTTTAAAGCTAAAAATGCTAACCAAAGGGTTCTAAACCCCCAAACAACATAAAATTAATATTCTACAGTATGAAACGATTAGTCAACGACCCCCAAAAAAGTGCTGTGACAACTCCTCATCAAAATGAAAAGCTATAATAAGCCATGTTACTCATGATAAATCCAGACTCTTATGCAATAGCCCCCCTTAGCAACTGTTAGCATCTCCAAAATAGCCCCCGTTTGTTGCGGTTAGCCAGTACATCCTGCCTTGTATCTGGTGTCAACTTTTGAATGATGTACGACGAGCAGGTGCAAAGCATTGTGGGAGTGTTTCTTCAATGAGACGCGCCGCTCAGATGTTCGCAATTGTTTTCACCGTGTCGCGCCGTAACGCAACACCGAACAGCTGCAGAGATTCGATAAGGTCGTCTACCGGCCCCCGGGAACCCCCATAACAATTATGTACTTCCCTGTAATCTTCTGTAAACTTACCCACAGAAGCAATTTACCTACATTAGCGATCCATGCTAACAATGCGTCTTTACTGTGCATATTTTGCGACATTTTCGATTATTTTACTAACTATTTTTAATGTTGAGTTTGGACGCCAAACGTTTTTCGTATTTTCTCACTTATTAGCCCTCTTCGCATATTAGCCGTCTTAGCATATTGGCTGTTTTAGCATATTAGCCGTCTTCGCATGTTAGCCGTTTTCGCATATTAGCCAAATTTGCATATTAGCCGTCTTAGCATATTAGACATCTTAGCATATTAGCTGTCTTAGCATATTAGCTGTCTTAGCATATTAGCTGTCTTAGCATATTAGCTGTCTTAGCATATTAGCTGTCTTAGCATATTAGCCATCATAGCATATTAGCCACAGCCTTAAAATTACATTAAAATTGTTGAATTTTACGATTTCTCTCATATAAGAAAATAGGAAGTAAAATTGTGTTAATTTGAAGGAAAAAATCTGAAAAAAAATCATTGGATTTCTCGGATTTTGTTCAAAAACGTCAAAATAAATTTTGTTTCATCTGTTTACTTGTCTCTATTTTGAAATAAATGACCATACTGTCTTAAATTACGGCATTTTATCTTTGTCAACTTTTAATTCCATGTAAGTCAAATCTAATTTATGCGCATATAAGCCGTACCCTCGATTCAGCCATATTTTTTTAGCAACAAATAAGGCATATCTGTGATAAAATACGGTAATCCAAAAACCTAGCCTGTACTTAAAAAGCACCAGGTCATTAAATGTTGGGTTTTCATTACAGCTATCATGTACTTTAGGTCATCTCTGGTTTAGCAAGGCTAAAAATAAAGTGCATTTAAAGCCAATTATTCATTTTCAGAGGTAGGGTTGGTGACATAACAGCGGCAGGGACACTACCAGCATGTAAAGGCAGTTTTGAAAGGCAGGATGGTGTCAATCATGGGTCATATTATGGCAACATTGCGCTTCACCGGGTTCCAATGCTTCGGTTTACTGGATTTATGCAAGTAAAGGGCTAAAAATATGAAGCCACTACCTGTAAAAACTGATATTTTTATATCTGGCACTTTTAATTGAAGCGGCTAATGTGGCTAATTTACTTTGGGCTAACTTGTGGAGTAACTTTATACGTGTTAAATCTTTGGCTGAGTAAAAGAATACCTTTGAAGGAGAAGGAAGGTCGTCTTTTCTTGAAGTGTCATTCCTGGAAAATGGGAAGGAAAAAAAAACATGTTCATGGCGTCTATCCAATGGATCAGTGCACTGTATAAACACAAGGGCGCAAATCTGCGGGTGGCGGACACACGCTCACACACTGAAAACAAGCTTTTATGAAGTTTTTTTGTTGTTGTGGCGCTCACCTTTTTTGATAGAACTCCATGAGGCTGGTTCTGGTTCTTCCTGAGGTTGGCGAAATGCAATGGGATGCCTTCAAAGGGAATTTATCAGCATTAAAAAAGGTATTATTATAGACAAAAATTGACTTTAATCAAGGGTGTCTACAGGCTGCTTTAACGTTAACTTGATTTCATGTGGGCCGGACCATTTTAGATATAATATTTAGATTTTTTAAATTTATAAATGGATTAAAAGCTCTGATTATTCAATTTTTTATAGATCTAAAACAATTTTTATTTTAGATTTTTTTTAATATATTTTTTTTTATTTTACAAAATGATTTTTGAACTAAAAAAACTGAAAAAATGGAATAAAAAAATGACAATTCTTGATTTAAAACGGGGAAAATCAGGAAATTTAATATACATCTATACTTTTCATTTAAATTTGATCCTAAAACAGAAAGTCGGCACTCATCATTTACTTTCCCGGGCCACACAAAATGATCCGGCGGGCCAGATTTGGCCCACGGGCTGCCACTTTGACACCCATGTGGTAGATAGAGCCTATTTTGGACAGTTTGGTTGAAAGAATTTACATGTATTCCATCAATTAGGTGTTTTAAATGCTTTTTATGTATTGACAATACATTTGAAATCATGTACTAGGAAATATTCATGTCTATTTCCCTTGTATAATTCAAGCCTTGAATTAAGGTCGCACTAAAATATCATCATGTGATTCCAACTGGACAAAAACTC